>NW_027011676.1:0-22765 GCF_036934945.1 Oncorhynchus masou masou | reverse complement strand
AGTTGGTTATTAATCATGTGTTCCGAGTCTTCGGCATTCCTCAAGATATGGTTTCTGACAGAGGTCCCCAGTTCGCCTCAAGGTTTTGGAAGACCTTCTGCCAACTCATGGGGGCTTCTGCCAGTCTATCTTCAGGGTACCATCCGGAGTCCAACGGCCAAACAGAGGATGAATCAAGAGCTGGAAACCACCCTCCGATGTATGACTCGTGACAACCCGTCCACATGGTCATCCTTTATTGTTTGGGCCGAATACCCGCACAACACCTTGCGCTCCTCCTCCACTGGTATGTCCCCGCACAGTGTCAGTTTGGCTATGCTCCTCCATTGTTCCCGGACCAGGAGGCAGAAGTCAGAGTGCCTTCAGCCTTGAAGTTCGTCAGACGCTGTCGGCTTATGTGGAGGAAGACCCGTCTTAATCTTATGCGTTCCTCAGAGGTACCAACAACAAGCCAACAGACGCCGCCGTCCCGGGCCTACCCTGCGCCCGGCCAGAGAGTCTGGCTCTCCACAAGAGACTTACCTCTACGGGTGGAGTCTCGCAAGCTGTCCCAAAATACATCGGTCCCTTCAAGGTTGCCAGGAGAGTTAACCCAGTTTCTTATCGCCTACACTTACCCAGATCCCTTAAGATTAATCCCACATTTCACATTTCATTGTTAAAACCTGTTGTTTTTTCTCCCCTTGTCCCCGCAGACAGACCTCCCCCTCCGCCTCGTGTCATTGGAGGCCAGCCGGCTTATACCGTCCATCGGATACTGGATTCCCGCCCGGTGCAGCGGTCCTGGCAGTATCTGGTGGACTGGGAAGGCTACGGTCCCGAGGAGCGCTCCTGGGTTCCTGCCAAAGACATCCTGGACCCTGACCTCATTCGTCAGTTCAGGGCCCTCCACCCTGAGAGAGCTGGTAGGAACGTCAGGAGCCGTTCCTAGGGGGATTCTGTCAGGATTTGGCCAGGGTTGTTCCGGGTTTTGGTCACTAGATGCCCCCATTGTGCTTTTTGACCTTATGTTTTTCCCTTGTTCCCCATTATTATTTGCACCTGTGCCTCGTTTTCCCCTGATTGTATTTAAACCCTTAGTTTCCCTCAGTTCTGTGCTCTGTGTTTGTATGTTAGCACCCAGCCTAGTGTTCTGTGTATTCTTGTCGATTCTAGTGGATGCTCTTGTGGAATTCTGTTTTTGTTTTTGAGTATCTCTTGAGGCTTTTTTGTGCTATTCCTACCACCTTTTGGATTTGCCATTTTTTGTATTGAAGGACTTCTCCTTTTTACTTTATTAAATACACCGTCTTAAGTACTGCTGTGTCTGCCTCATCTTCTGGGTTCTGCTGACTATTCGTGGCTCAGTTGGTTAAGTGACTGTTTCTCACTCCGGAGACCCAGGTTCGTAACCGGGTCCTGACAGTGCCAGGCTATAAATGACACAGATAATATCTAGTTAACATTGTATTTAATTGATCACAGCTTTCTGCTTTCCATGTAGAGTTTTTGGTAAAAAACCATTACATTTGATTATTTTGTCAGTAATGGCTGCAAAAATTTGAAAAAATCTTAGTTTATCTTTGTCAAACATGAGATGACACAAACACACAGAGAGAGTGTTGTGGCAAAGCTACCAGGAAACTGTCAATCATGGGAACATTGCTCAGATTTGAACATCTGACCATGCTGGTGATATTGCAGAGAGAAGGGAGTATCTGAGGTAGAATTGTTGTGGTCACGTCAATGTTAGGAAGACAGGGACTCTCTTTCCGTGCTCATGATGAATCTAGTGAAAGCACAAATAGAGGGAACTCTCAATGGTAAAACTAAAATAAAACTCAAACAACTTCCTTCATACATCACGCTGAGCTGAGTTTGCCAAGAACTACGGTATTGATGTCAAAACAGAAGAGATGTTGGTGGACAGAAACTTTCTTGCCCGGAAAAGAGAGGCTGGACGTCCTCCAAAGATAACTTCCTGAATGATGATATGATATATATATATATATAAAAAAATGATATACCAAGAGGTGTTCGGTACCTGTCTGTCCAGGAGGGAGGAGAGTAGAGCAGGACCAAGAGGTGTTCTGTACCTGTCTGTCCAGAAGGGAGGAGAGTAGAGCAGGACCAAGAGGTGTTCGGTACCTGTCTGTCCAGGAGGGAGGAGAGTAGAGCAGGACCAAGAGGTGTTCTGTGTCTGTCCAGGAGGGAGGAGAGTAGAGCAGGACTGTCTGTCCTGTCTGTCCAGGAGGGAGGAGAGTAGTCTGTCCAGCAGGACCAAGAGGTGTTCTGTACCTGTCTGTCCAGGAGGGAGGAGAGTAGAGCAGGACCAAGAGGTGTTCTGTACCTGTCTGTCCAGGAGGGAGGAGAGTAGAGCAGGACCAAGAGGTGTTCTGTACCTGTCTGTCCAGGAGGGAGGACCCAAGAGGTGTAGAGCAGGACCAAGTGGCAGGAGGGAGGAGTAGAGCAGTTCTGACTCAATGTGGTGCAGAACTGTGCCTACTGTATCTGTCTCTCTCTCTTCTGTCTCTCTCTCTGTCTCTCAGCGCTCTGTCAAAGTCAGCAGTGGAGGACAGTGATCAGATCTTTACTGAGCTGATCCGCTCCATTGAGAGAAGGAGCTCTGAGGTGAAGGAGCTGATCAGAGCCCAAGAGAAGGCTCAAGTGAGTCAAGCTGAAGGACTCCTGGAGCAACTGAAGCAGGAGATAGCTGAGCTGAGGAAGAGAAGCACTGAGCTGGAGCAGCTCTCAAACACAGAGGATCACATCCATTTCCTCCAGGTAACTAAACTGTCTTGGTATATGTGATATGAAATCAACTTCATGTGAAACAATACATCTCAATCATTATGTTGTCCTGTTTGTCTCTCTCTCCCTCTCTCTGTCCATCCCTGTCTCTCTCTCTCACTCTGTCCGTCCCTCTCTCTCTCTTTCTCTCTCTCTGTCCGTCCCTCTCTCTCCCTCTGTCCGACCGTCCCTCTCTCTCTCTCTGTCCATCCCCCTCTCTCCCTCTGTCCGTCCCTCTCTCTCTCTTTCTCTCTCTCTGTCCGTCCCTCTCTCTCCCTCTGTCCGACCGTCCCTCTCTCTCTCTCTGTCCATCCCCCTCTCTCCCTCTGTCCATCCCTCTCTCTCTCTCTCTGTCTGTCCGTCCCTCTCTCTCTGTCTGTCCTTCCCTCTCTCTCTCTCTATCCGTCCCCCTCTCTCTCAATTCAATTTCAATTCAAGGGCTTTATTGGCATGGGAATCATGTGTTAAATTCTATAACCACCTAAAAGGAAGCGATTCCCAAACCTTCCACAACAAAGCCATCACCTACAGAGAGATGAACCTGGAGAAGAGTCCCCTAAGCAAGCTGGTCCTGGGGCTCTGTTCACAAACACACCCTACAGAGCCCCAGGACAGCAGCACAAATAGACCCAACCAAATCATGAGAAAACAAAAAGATAATTACTTGACACATTGGAAAGAATTAACAAAAAAACAGAGTAAAATAGAATGCTATTTGGCCCTACACAGAGAGTACACAGCGGCAGAATACCTGACCACTGTGACTGACCCAAAATTAAGGAAAGCTTTGACTATGTACAGACTCAGCGAGCATAGCCTTGCTATTGAGAAAGGCCGCCGTAGGCAGACATGGCTCTCAAGAGAAGACAGGCTATGTGCACACTGCCCACAAAATGAGGTGGAAACTGAGCTGCACTTCCAAACCTCCTGCCCAATGTATAACCATATTAGAGAGACATATTTCCCCCAGATTACACAGATCCACAAAGAATTCGAAAACAAATCCAATTTTGAAAAACTCCCATATCTACTGGGTGAAATTCCACAGTGTGCCATCAGACCAGCAAGATTTGTGACCTGTTGCCACGAGAAAAGGGCAAACAGTGAAGAACAAACACCATTGTAAATACAACCAATATTCTCTAACATTGACAAAGCAAGTAAGGTAGATAATATATAAAGTGAAATAAACAATAAAAAATGTAATTTTTATTGTTTATTTCACTTTATATATTATCTACCTTACTTGCTTTGTCAATGTTAGAGTCTATGGATTCTTCAATTACATTGAGCTGATTTCTGACGTGCTGTTTCTTCTTTTTCCGTAGTGTATTTCTGTATTGTTTTAGTGATTCACCATAGTGAAGGCGTAGACTCAGGTTTTCCGGGTCTCTATGTTTTTGGTTGGACAGGTTTCTCAATATCTTTCTTAGATTTTTGCATTCTTCATCAAACCATTTGTCATTGTTGTTAATTTTCTTCGGTTTTCTATTTGAGATTTTTAGATTTGATAGGGAAGCTGAGAGGTCAAATATACTGTTAAGATTTTCTACTGCCAAGTTTACACCTTCACTATTACAGTGGAACGTTTTACCCAGGAAATTGTCTAAAGGTGATTGAATTTGTTGTTGCCTAATTGTTTTTTGGTAGGTTTCCAAACTGCATTCCATCTGTCCGTCCCTCTCTCTCTCCCTCTCTCTCTGTCTGTCCGTTCCTCTCTCTCTGTCTGTGCTTCCCTCTCTCTCTCTCTCTCTCTCTCTGTCTGTCCTTCCCTCTCTCTCTCTCTCTGTCCGTCTGTCTCTCTCTCTGTTCATCCCTCTCTCTCTCTATCCGTCCCTCTCTCTCTCTCTCTCTCTCTCTCTCCGTCCCTCTCTTTCTCTCTCTTTGTCCGTCCCTCTCTCTCTCAATCTCTCTCTCTCCAGAGGTATCAGTCTCTCTCTCTCCAGAGTTATCAGTCTCTCTCTCCAGAGTTATCAGTCCCTCTCTCTCCAGAGGTATCAGTCTCTCTCTCTCTCGCTCTCTCTTGCTCTCTCTCTCTCTCTCTCTCTCTCTTGCGCTCTCTCTCTCTCTCTCTCTCCAGAGTTATCCGTCTCATCTCTCTCCAGAGTTATCAGTCTCTCTCTCTCTACATGTCTCTCTTGCTTAACTTCATGCTCTCTCTCTCTCTCCTCTCTCTCTCTCTCTCTCTCTCTCTCTCTCTCTCTCTCTCTCTCTCTCTCTCTCTCTCTCTCTCCAGAGGTATCAGTCTCTCTCCAGTATCAGTGTATCTTCAGACTTACCCAGCATCATTGTCCGTCCTCTTCAGTACTTTGGAGATGTGAGTAAGACTGTGTCTGAACTGAGAGAGAAACTAGAAGACTTCCTTAAAGGAGAATGGACCAAGATCTCCACTACAGGTGTGTTGAAAACAATAAGAACATCAACTTTAGACCATTGAAAGTTCCCTACTAGTCATATACATGTGGAATATGGTCTGATGATAACATTCCCTCTCTCTGTCAATGTGTTTGTGTGTCTGTAGTGAATATAGTGGATGTTGTACTGCCTCCAGAGCCCAAGACCAGAGAACAGTTGTTACAATGTGAGTCTCTTTATTGTGAAGTAACTAACAGTCTCTTTTTACTGACACTCCTAACAATCCCTCTAGAAATATATAGCAATAGTAGATCTAATCAAAGACTGGGTCTCTATCTGACTCCTCATATTTCTCTGATTTGATCTCTGCTGTGCTCTAATCAAAGACAGGGGAGATACAGTATCTGACTTAACTTATTGTTCTGACTCCCCTCGTTGGTCTCTGCTCTTCTCCCAGATTCCTGTCAGCTCACACTGGACCCAAACACAGCACACACACTCCTCTCTCTGTCTGAAGGGAACAGAAAGGTGACCTGTACAGGCCAAGTCCAACCATATCCTGTCCATCCAGACAGATTCACCTACTGGTGGCAGGTTCTGTGTAGAGAGGGTCTGTCTGGACGCTGTTACTGGGAGGTGGAGAGGACTGGTGATGTTGTTACAGCAGTCTCATATAAAGACATCAGCAGAACAGAGAGAGGTAATGATGGTGGATTTGGATACAATAACAAGTCCTGGAGTTTAAATTACTATAGAGGTGGTTATTGTTTCAGACACAATAATGTTGAGACTAAAGTATCAGGCCCTCAGTCCTCCAGAGTAGGAGTGTACCTGGATCACAAGGCAGGTACTCTGTCCTTCTACAGTGTCTCTGACACAATGACCCTCCTCCACAGAGTCCAGACCACATTCACTCAGCCCCTCTATCCTGGGTTTTGGCTCTATAATTATAATGGTTCTGCTGAGCTGGTTAAACTGTAAACTGATTTGTTATTAATTAAAATTCAATACAATGTTTTAATCTTGTACATTTCCATGAATCATGATGTCTGGTGTTGATGTATATTGGTTGTCATTCAGAACCATTGATATGTTTTCTCAGTTGGTTCTCTGTCTCTATGTAATTCTCCTCAGTATCATTGATCAGCTTGTTGGCTCGGTCCTAATTGATGTGTTCTCTGTCACCTGGAGCTGCATGGAAAATGGTCCAGGAACTAAAGGACAATTCAGGACTAGTCAGCCCACTACAAGCTGGTATCACTTCCTTTCTACTAAACTATATGGTCTGGTTTCCCAGACACAGATGAATCCTAGTCCTGGACTAAACAGTATGTTCAATGTAGATGTCCAGGAAACCGGCCCTAAATGTGTCATCTTTCATCCTCCCATACTGCTCAGTCCAGCAACATTAAACCTGTCCAGCAGGTGGTGCTGTTGACCAAACAATAAAACCAGCAGATATCTTGACTTGCCACTCAGTATATCAGTAATGTTCAGAATAGTACTTTAATATCATTGGAGATTGATGGTCTTTTTAATCCACTATCCAGAGTCAGGAACAGATGAAGTTAGGTCTGCTACTGTTCAGTGATTAAATATGATTTATGGTGATGGGAAATAATAAAAAACACTCAACTTCATCTAGTAATAGTTTTCCTTTGTTATTTATTCCAAGGTGTGTCTTTAACTTGTAAATGTATTGTGTGGAGGTGAGCTAGTGGTGTGGCTGATAGAATAGAATGAAGAGGGAGGAAGAGGGGAGGAGTGAAGGGCTGTTCAAGAAACCAGATGAGGAAGAGGAAGATGTTCAGGGGAATTACTGTCTCTGTTCCAAATGGTTCCCTATTCCCTACGTAGTGCACTACGGTGCTTCTGACCAGGTCTAAAGTAGTGTTCTACGTAGGGAATAGGGTGTAGATTTATTACAATATCATGCTTTAGTGTTTGGCACAAAAATATATTAGATCTCCACCCCCACTTCCTGTCTGTCATCCCCCAGTTCTGTTAAGACTTCCTCTCATTGAACTGGGCCTCATTCTAAATGGTCACTTTGTATTGATAGTCCATACTGGTCTTTACTATGGTTCTACATACAGTACCTGTATTGATAGTCCATACTGGTCTTTACTATGGTTCTACATACAGTACCTGTATTGATAGTCCATACTGGTCTTTACTATGGTTCTACATACAGTACCTGTATTGATAGTCCATACTGGTCTTTACTATGGTTCTACATACAGTACCTGTATTGATAGTCCATACTGGTCTTTACTATGGTTCTACATACAGTACCTGTATTGATAGTCCATACTGGTCTTTACTATGGTTCTACATACAGTACCTGTATTGATAGTCCATACTGGTCTTTACTATGGTTCTACATACAGTACCTGTATTGATAGTCCATACTGGTCTTTACTATGGTTCTACATACAGTACCTGTATTGATAGTCCATACTGGTCTTTACTATGGTTCTACATACAGTATCTGTATTGATAGTCCATACTGGTCTTAACTATGGTTCTACATACAGTATGTATTGATGTATACCTGTTTAAACCTACATACAGTATCTGTATTGATAGTCCATACTGGTCTTAACTATGGTTCTGACATACAGTAACCTGTAGATAGTCACATACTGATGTGTTAGACTATGGTTCTAATACAGTACCTGTATTGATAGTACACTAATGGTCTTTACTATGGTTCTACATACAGTACCTGATTGATAGTCCATACTGGTCTTTACTATGGTTCTACATACAGTACCTAAAACCATTATTGATAGTCCATACTGGTCTTTACTATGGTTCTACATACAGTACCTTATTGGAAAATAAGTATTTGGTCACCTATGGTTCTAAACAAGTGATTGATAGTCCATACTGGTCTTTACTATGGTTCTACATACAGTACCTGTATTGATAGTCCATACTTCTTTTTTGGTTGAAAAACTGTTTTAAACAAGATCTTTTGTCACATAAAGATCTGTATATGCATATTTTATTATAGCTTTTATTTAACACAACATTAAACAAACTATAAATATTCACATACAGTACCTGTATTACATTAAAAACACAAACATGAGATAAAAACAGCTGGCCTAAAAACAATAACACTCTTCTATGATATATGGCTGTGAATCGATCAAGTGTTTAAACCCAAGGTGTCTGCAATGAAACTTGATCATCACATTTTAAAATGTTCAGGAGAGAATTCCAGAACCACATTTACGTTGTCCGCCCGGTAGTAACTGAAACTATTTCCACCAGGACCTGTTCTACTTCTTGGTTCTGTTAGAAGCAAATCAGAATGGGACCGTAATTTATATTTATTTACTGTGACTAAAAAATAACTATGGCATTTTACCCAATATAAATCAGTGTATACCAGTGTTTAAACCTACAATATGGCCTTATAAATCAGTGTATACCAGTGTTTAAACCTACAATATGACCTTATAAATCAGTGTATACCAGTGTTTAAACCTACGCAAGGTAGATGACCACCAGCCAACAGCGCTGTAGAGATCACAATGATGTGTTAGACGTTTCTGATTTGTAATGAACCTGAGGGCTGCATGATACACTGAATCAAGTTCTCTCAGGGTCGTGGTTGAGGCCTGCATATATATAACATCACTAAAACCTAAAACCATTGAAAAAAATCCAGAAAATCACATTGTAGGATTTTTAATGAATTTATTTGCAAATTATGGTGGAAAATAAGTATTTGGTCACCTACAAACAAGCAAGATTTCTGGCTCTCACAGACCTGTAACTTCTTTAAGAGGCTCCTCTGTCCTCCACTCGTTACCTGTATTAATGGCACCTGTTTCAACCTGTTATCAGTATAAAAGACACCTGTCCACAACCTCAAACAGTCACACTCCAAACTCCACTATGGCCAAGACCAAAGAGCTGTCAAAGGACACCAGAAACAAAATTGTAGACCTGCACCAGGCTGGGAAGACTGAATCTGCAATAGGGAAGCAGCTTGGTTTGAAGAAATCAACTGTGGGAGCAATTATTAGGAAATGGAAGACATACAAGACCACTGACAATCTCCCTCGATCTGGGGCTCCACGCAAGATCTCACCCCGTGGGGTCAAAATGATCACAAGAACGGTGAGCAAAAATCCCAGAACCACACGGGGGGACCTAGTGAATGACCTGCAGAGAGCCGGGACCAAAGTAACAAAGCCTACTATCAGTAACACACTACGCCACCAGGGACTCAAATCCTGCAGTGCCAGACGTGTCCCCTGCTTAAGCCAGTACATGTCCAGGCCTGTCTGAAGTTTGCTAGAGAGCATTTGGATGATCCAGAAGAAGATTGGGAGAATGTCATATGGTCAGATGAAACCAAAATATAACTTTTTGGTAAAAACTCAACTCGTAGTGTTAATAAACCAGTCTCGATCATGACCTGTAATTCCACAAAATGTTAACCTTTGCACCAACACAGTGTCCACAGTGTCAAAAGCCTTTTACAAATCAATATAGACAGACACACTTTAACACTGACTGCATTCCATGAAATACGTTTTTTCTTGGAGGCCTTCATCTCCCTACTAACTAGGACCTTCTAACTGAGGACTCCAGGACCTTCTAACTAAGGACTCCACCTTCTAACTGAGGACCTTCTAACTAAGGACTCCAGGACCTTCTAACTAAGGACTCCGGGACCTTCTAACTAAGGACTCCAGGACCTTCTAACTAAGGACTCCGGGACCTTCTAACTAAGGACTCCGGGACCTTCTAACTAAGGACTCCGGGACCTTCTAACTAAGGACTCCGGGACCTTCTAACTAAGGACTCCGGGACCTTCTAACTAAGGACTCCGGGACCTTCTAACTAAGGACTCCGGGACCTTCTAACTAAGGACTCCGGGACCTTCTAACTAAGGACTCCGGGACCTTCTAACTAAGGACTCTGGGACCTTCTAACTAAGGACTCCGGGACCTTCTAACTAAGGACTCCGGGACCTTCTAACTAAGGACTCCGGGACCTTCTAACTAAGGACTCCGGGACCTTCTAACTAAGGACTCTGGGACCTTCTAACTAAGGACTCCAGGACCTACTAACTAAGGACTCCAGGACCTTCTAACTAAGGACTCCAGGACCTTTGACAGTACAGACAGCGTTGATATGGGTCGATAGTTGTCAAGTAGCGAAGGATCTCCACCTTTCAGGAGAGGCAGTACAAAAGCAGATTTCCATAAATTGGGGATTTCCTGAACGTCAAGCGTGAGGTTAGAAATATATGGGGGAGCAATGATGTCAGCAGCAGGTGTAGGAAGCAGGGTCTAGTTCATCAGGGACAGGGGATTCTGTTCTATCAATTTATTTCAGGGCTTTACACACTTCTGAAACAGAGAAGGATGGGAAGGAGAACCTGGTGAAGGAGGGATGTGTCCTGGTGAACCTGGTGAAGGAAGAGAAGGAGAGCACAGGGGTGTCAGGGAGAGAAGGAGAACCTGGTGAAGGAGAACCTGGTGAAGGAGAGCACAGGGGTGTCAGGGATGAGAAGGAGAACCTGGTGAAGGAGAACCTGGTGTCAGGGAGGAAGGAGAACCTGGTGAAGGAGAGCACAGGGGTGTCAGGGAGAGAAGGAGAACCTGGTGAGAGACCTGGTGAAGGAGAACAGGGGTGTCAGGGATGAGAAGGAGAGGAGAGAAGGAGAACCTGGTGAAGGAGAGCACAGGGGTGTCAGGGAGAGAAGGAGAACCTGGTGAAGGAGAACCTGGTGAAGGAGAGCACAGGGGTGTCAGGGAGAGAAGGAGAACCTGGAGAACCTGGTGAAGGAGAGCACAGGGGTGTCAGGGAGAGAAGGAGGACCTGGTGAAGGAGAACCTGGTGAAGGAGAGCACAGGGGTGTCAGGGATGAGAAGGAGAACCTGGTGAAGGAGAACACAGGGGTGTCAGGGATGAAGGAAACCTGGAGAACCTGGTGAAGGAGAGCACAGGGGTGTCAGGGAGAGAAGGAGAACCTGGTGAAGGATTGAAGGAGTGCACAGGGAGTGTCAGGGAGAGAAGGTACATTCATTTTAGACCTTTTGACCTTTTTAAATGAACTGCCTGCATCTATAAAATGCTGATTCAAGGCCTTCAGAATGGAGGTTCTCTCAGTTACTTCCTGAGTGTCGACCAACAATAGTTTGGGAAGCTGTGAATCTTCTTTTCACTCCAAACCTTTCACTACTTGTCAGAATGTGGAGGGATTATTTAAATGATCTGAAGTAGATTTCAGGTAGTGGTCTGCTTTCACTTTTCAGATCAAAGCCACACCCATATTTCAGACGTCCAATCATCTGCTGAACCAGACCCTCTTGCTTTATCCCACATAGCATTTAGTTCCCTTATGATTTTAGTACGTTCCTCAGTAAACCAGGGATTCTCTCTGCCCTTCATCCTGAATTTATTTAAAGGGGCCTATTGCGTACATCCTGGAAAGCATTGTGGAAGTAAGAAAAGGCTAATTCAACATCAGGGATTAATTCCATTCTATTCCATTTAATTCTGGATACATCATGTAAAAAACCTGGAGTATCAAACAGCTTCTGGTTTCTTTTCGTAATGACATGTGGAGGATGTTTAGGAATTTGACCATCTCTCACACAGGCAATAGCACAGTGATCAAATACCAGAAGCATTAAAACGATGAGCAGTTTTGGTTCAGATCAAATCAATCAAAGAGGATTTCAGAGGAAACTTTATATTCAACCTCGTTACACTGTTGACAATCTGAGTGAGATTCTGGGTATTGGATAGAATTGAGAGTTGATCAGAGCTAGATGTTAACCAGTCCTGATTCAGATCATCTATCAGGACAAACTCAGAGTTGACATGCTGTGATAATATGAAAATACAATCCAGAGAGCCAACAGGAGCAGATGGTCTGTAACAACAAGATACAACCATATTTAAACAGGAGCAGATGGTCTATAACAACAAGATACAACCATATTTAAACAGGAGCAGATGGTCTATAACAACAAGATACAACCATATTTAAACAGGAGCAGATGGTCTATAACAACAAGATACAACCATATTTAAACAGGAGCAGATGGTCTGTAACAACAAGATACAACCATATTTAAACAGGAGCAGATGGTCTATAACAACAAGATACAACCATATTTAAACAGGAGCAGATGGTCTATAACAACAAGATACAACCATATTTAAACAGGAACCAAGGTTAAGGTTCAACCCCAGATATTCAACTTGCTGAGGTTGAGTAGAAGTCAGACCGCTGAGATCTTGTGTTTTGCGTAAACAGCAACACCACCACCCTTAGATTGACCATCTGCACCTAAAACATTATAACCATTGCTGCCAATATATTTTTGTAGCCAGGTTTCAGAAAGCATAAATACATCAGGGTGGGCAGGTTTTATCCATATATCCACATAATCATACTACATCAGCAGACTTATTACATTCACATGCAGAAACTTCAGGCCGCTCTGACTACTTCATTGGACAGGATGTCAGGACCTGGGTCAGACTGCACATTTCCAGACAGTAGAAGCAGCTAGATAATGGCCGGTCTAGATGGAGGGTTCCAACATGTGGATTTATAGGCAGCACTTGAAGGGCAATCCATCGTCACCAGAATCTTTAACGCCACAACATTCAGGAGATGAGGAAAGTCCAGGGACACGGTTCAGTACCAAGAAAACAGTCCTGACATGTCAGAGCAACAGTCCCATTTCTCCCATGTTGTTTGGGAGAAATGTGCATCGATCTCACGTGCATTTATGGAGCAAGAGTGTGGTTTCTCCCAAAACTCGAGGGAGAAACATTTATATATTTCCTCATTGACAGAGCAAAGAGTGTAGTTTCTCCCAAACTCGAGGGAGAAACTCATATTTCCTCATTGACAGAGCAAGAGTGTATTTCTCCTTTGAACAGCAGCAACATCATCTTTGATCTGAGAGAAACACAGCACTAAGCAATCTAAGACATGTAGCCAACACAACGCTGAACCCTCATTAAATGAGCTAAAAACAATCCTAAATAATAATACAAACATAGTAACAATCACTAATCAAATAGTCCAACAGCAGATCAGTCAACAAGTCATAAATGTGTGATGTAGGAGAGCAAAGCTACGGGAGAGAGAGAGTGGCACCTGTACCAGACTGGGAGAGACAGACCAGAGCAGGAGAGGACACCTGTACCAGACTGGGAGAGACAGACCAGAGCAGGTGGGGACACCTGTACCAGACTGGGAGAGACAGACCAGAGCAGGAGAGGACACCTGTACCAGACTGGGAGAGACAGACCAGAGCAGGAGAGGACACCTGTACCAGACTGGGAGAGACAGACCAGAGCAGGAGAGGACACCTGTACCAGACTGGGAGAGACAGACCAGAGCAGGAGAGGACACCTGTACCAGACTGGGAGAGACAGACCAGAGCAGGAGAGGACACCTGTACCAGACTGGGAGAGACAGACCAGAGCAGGAGAGGACACCTGTACCAGACTGGGAGAGACAGACCAGAGCAGGAGAGGACACCTGTACCAGACTGGGAGAGACAGACCAGAGCAGGAGAGGACACCTGTACCAGACTGGGAGAGACAGACCAGAGCAGGAGAGGACACCTGTACCAGACTGGGAGAGACAGACCAGAGCAGGAGAGGACACCTGTACCAGACTGGGAGAGACAGACCAGAGCAGGAGAGGACACCTGTACCAGACTGGGAGAGACAGACCAGAGCAGGAGAGGACACCTGTACCAGACTGGGAGAGACAGACCAGAGCAGGAGAGGACACCTGTACCAGACTGGGAGAGACAGACCAGAGCAGGAGAGGACACCTGTACCAGACTGGGAGAGACAGACCAGAGCAGGAGAGGACACCTGTACCAGACTGGGAGAGACAGACCAGAGCAGGCGGGGACCAGTGCAGCAGGTAACAGGGTATGTGAGAGTGTCCAGAGATGAGTCTTTCCTTGGAGCAGAACACAGAGCAGAACTAGGACAGCATCATACTTCCTGCACTACAGAAACTACAGGACCAGTCAAAAGTTGGGACACACCTGGTACACCTCATAGATCATCAGGTGAGAACAAATGATAGTCCCACTAAACCCAAACCAGATGGGATGGCGTATCGCTGCAGAATGCTGGTTAAGTGATGCAATGTTCAATAGCATCACACTTAACGCCTCACTTCCCCTTTCAGGTCCATAGGGGTTTACTGCCCCCTGCTGGAGACTGGAGCACACTGCAGCCCCTTTCAGGTCCATAGGGGTTTACTGCCCCCTGCTGGAGACTGGAGCACACTGCAGCCCCTTTCAGGTCCATAGGGATCACTGCCCCCTGACTTGCTTGGGCAGAGAAACACGACTAATGGCCATTAGACCGGTGGAAATGTCCTTAGAGTCCAGATTTAAGACTTCTGGTTCTAACCGCTGTGTCTTTGTGAGAAGCAGAGTAGGTGAACAGATGATCTCTGCATGTGTATTTTCCACCGTGAAGCATGGAGGAGGAGGTGTGTTGGTGCTTTGCCGGGGCACCACCATGATAGTCTTAACCAGCATGGCTACCACAGCATTCTGCAGTGATACGCCATCCCATCTGGTTTGTGCTTAGTGGGACTATCATTTGTTTTTCAACGGGACAATGACCCAACACACCTCCAGGCTGTGTTAGGGCTATTTGACCAAGGAGAGTGATGCAGGGCTGCATCAGATGACTGGGCCTCCACTTGATTTGTTGAACACGTTGTTGGTTACTACATGATTCCATGTGTGTTATTTCATAGTTTTGATGTCTTCACTATTATTCTACAATGTAGAAAATAGTAAAAATAAAGAAAAACCCTTGAATGAGTAGGTGTGTCCAAACTTTTGACTGGTACTGTATGTTAAGGGGATGGTTCACCCCAATAGAAAGGTTCATACCTCTAAACACCATCTTATTAGATGGATCCATTTCCTTCATGTTTCTGAATGGGGGAGAAGGGCCTTCCAAGAGCTGGGCGTCTGGCCAAACTGAGCAATGGGGGAGAAGGGCCTTGGTCCTGGAGGTATTTTGCTCTGACATGACCTGTCAACTGTGGGACCTTATACAGACAGGTGTGTGCTTTTCCAAATCATGTCCTATCAATGGAATTTACCACAGGTGGACTCCAACCCCGTTGTAGAAACATCTCAAGGATGATCAATGGAAACAGGATGCACCGGAGCTCAATCTCACGTCTCAAAGGGTCTGAATACTTATATAAGGTACTTCGGTTAATAATTTGCAAAAAATAAAAAATAAACATCTTTTCGCTTTGTCATTATGAAGTATTGTGATGTCATTATGGAGTATTGTGATGTCATTATGAGACCTTGTGATGTCATTATGGAGTATTGTGAGGTCATTATGGAGTATTGTGATGTCATTATGGAGTATTGTGATGTCATTATGGGGTATGGTGTGTGGATTGAATAGGAACATGATTTATTTAATCCATTGTAGAATGAGGCTGTAACGTAACTAAATGTTTCTGAATGCCTTGTATGTATGTTAATGGTATTTGTTCACCCCAATAGTACAGTTTGTGATGTTTTCTCCATATCTCTAAAAACCATGTTATTAGATGGATCCATTTCCCCATTAGTTTGGGATTCAGACCTGCAGTCATCTTGATTTCAGACACTATGGAGAAGTGTTCCACAGGCAGTAAATCTGATGTAGAATAAATGGAACCTGGATCCATTTCATTCTATTAACATGGTTTATGTGTTATAGCAGTAATGGGCTTAAACTGATATTAAAATGACAACTCCATAGATGATACCAGGTCAGGGAGTTCATCTCTGCTCCCAGCATCCCTGGGACAGTACTGATCAACATAGCTGACCTGATGCAGAGGTGGACCAGTGATGTTTTCCTCTCAGTGGTGAGACTTGCCCTTCCATTTGACACACCTTTACCTGATGAGATCATACAAGACGTTACAGGCTTATTGCACGTGGAAACAGACATGTTTCAAAATAATTTTGAAAACTTAATAAGCAGTGGTTGAATGAGTTAGTTGTAATGGAACCAATAGAAAAGTCCTAAAAGTACAAACAAAGATCATACAAGACGTTACAGGCTTATTGCATGTGGTAACAGATGTGTTCAAATACTATTTAAAATAATATTGAATAGTTCATGAGCAATGGTCCATAGGGTTTTACTGCCCCCTGCTGGAGACTGGAGCACACTGCAGTCCCTTTCAGGTCAATAGGGATTACTGACCCCTGCTGGAGACTGGAGACTGCAGCACATATGGGTTCTGCCTGCTGGAGACTGGAGCACACTGCAGTCCATTTCAGGTCCATAGGTTTTACTGCCCCCTGCTGGAGACTGGAGCACACTGCAGTCCTTTCAGGTCCATAGGGTTTTACTGCCCCCTGCTGGAGACTGGATCACACTGCAGTCCCTTTCAGGTCCATAGGGTTTTACCCCCTTTGCTAAAAGTCCAAACAGGTCCCCTGCCCACCTGGAGACTGGAGCACACTGCAGTCCCTTTCAAATACTCCATAGGGTTTTACTGCCCCCTGCTGGAGACTGGATCACACTGCAGTCCCTTTCAGGTCCATTTGGGCCTTTACTGCCCCCTGCTGGAGACTGGAGCACACTGCAGTCCCTTTCAGGTCCATAGGGTTTTACTGCCCCCTGCTGGAGACTGGTCCCTTTTTCAGGTCCATAGCAGACTGGACTGCAGTCCCTTTCAGGTCCATAGGGGTTTACTGCCCCCTGCTGGAGACTGGAGCACACTGCAGTCCCTTTCAGGTCCATAGGGTTTTACTGCCCCCTGCTGGAGACTGGAGATGCAGTCCCTTTCAGGTCCAGGCCCCCCTCTGGATGGAGAACCATGCAGTCCAGGTCAATACAGTTTTATGTGGAACCATAGTAAAGACCAGTATGGACTATCAATACAGGTACTGTATGTAGAACCATAGTAAAGACCAGTATGGACTATCAATACAGGTACTGTATGTAGAACCATAGTAAAGACCAGTATGGACTATCAATACAGGTACTGTATGTAGAACCATAGTAAAGACCAGTATGGACTATCAATACAGGTACTGTATGTAGAACCATAGTAAAGACCAGTATGGACTATCAATACAGGTACTGTATGTAGAACCATAGTAAAGACCAGTATGGACTATCAATACAGATACTGTATGTAGAACCATAGTAAAGACCAGTATGGACTATCAATTACTGTATGTAGAACCATAGTAAAGACCAGTATGGACTATCAATACAGGTACTGTATGTAGAACCATAGTAAAGACCAGTATGGACTATCAATACAAAGTGTCCATTTAGAATGAAGCCCAGTTCAATGAGAGGAAGTCTTAACAGAACTGGGGGATGACAGACAGGAAGTGGGGGGGGGTGGAGATCTAATATATTTTTGTGCCAAACAATAAAGCATGATATTGTAATAAATCTACACCCTATTCCCTACGTAGAACACTACTTTAGACCTGGTCAGAAGCACCGTAGTGCACTACGTAGGGAATAGGGAACCATTTGGAACAGAGACAGTAATTCCCCTGAACATCTTCCTCTTCCTCATCTGGTTTCTTGAACAGCCCTTCACTCCTCCCCTCTTCCTCCCCTCCTCCCTCTTCATTCTATTCTATCAGCCACACCACTAGCTCACCTCCACACAATACATTTACAAGTTAAAGACACACCTTGGAATAAATAACAAAGGAAAACTATTACTAGATGAAGTTGAGTGTTTTTTATTATTTCCCATCACCATAAATCATATTTAATCACTGAACAGTAGCAGACCTAACTTCATCTGTTCCTGACTCTGGATAGTGGATTAAAAAGACCATCAATCTCCAATGATATTAAAGTACTATTCTGAACATTACTGATATACTGAGTGGCAAGTCAAGATATCTGCTGGTTTTATTGTTTGGTCAACAGCACCACCTGCTGGACAGGTTTAATGTTGCTGGACTGAGCAGTATGGGAGGATGAAAGATGACACATTTAGGGCCGGTTTCCTGGACATCTACATTGAACATACTGTTTAGTCCAGGACTAGGATTCATCTGTGTCTGGGAAACCAGACCATATAGTTTAGTAGAAAGGAAGTGATACCAGCTTGTAGTGGGCTGACTAGTCCTGAATTGTCCTTTAGTTCCTGGACCATTTTCCATGCAGCTCCAGGTGACAGAGAACACATCAATTAGGACCGAGCCAACAAGCTGATCAATGATACTGAGGAGAATTACATAGAGACAGAGAACCAACTGAGAAAACATATCAATGGTTCTGAATGACAACCAATATACATCAACACCAGACATCATGATTCATGGAAATGTACAATATTAAAACATTGGATTGAATTTTAAATTAATAACAAATCAGTTTACAGTTTAACCAGCTCAGCAGAACCATTATAATCATAGAGCCTAAACCCAGGATAGAGGGGCTGAGTGAATGTGGTCTGGACTCTGTGGAGGAGGTCATTGTGTCAGAGACACTGTAGAAGGACAGAGTACCTGCCTTGTGATCCAGGTACACTCCTACTCTGGAGGACTGAGGGCCTGATACTTTAGTCACAACATTATTGTGTCTGAAACAATAACCATCACTATTGTAATCTAAACTCCAGGACTTGTTATTGTCTCCAAATCCACCATCTTACTCTCCCTGTTCTGCTGATGTCTTTATATGAGACTGCTGTATAAACACCACCAGTCCTCTCCACCTCCCAGTAACAGCGTCCAGACAGACCCTCTCTACACAGAACCTGCCACCAGTTGGTGAATCTGTCTGGATGGACAGGATATGGTTGGACTTGGTCTGTACAGGTCACCTTTCTGTTCCCTTCAGACAGAGAGAGGAGTGTGTGTGCTGTGTTTGGGTCCAGTGTGAGCTGACAGGAATCTGGGAGAAGGCAGAGACCAACGAGGGGAGTCAGAACAATAAGTTAAGTCAGATACTGTATCTCCCTGTCTTTGATTAGAGCACAGCAGAGATCAAATCAGAGAAATATGAGGAGTCAGATAGAGACCCAGTCTTTGATTAGATCTACTATTGCTATATATTTCTAGAGGGATTGTTAGGAGTGTCAGTAAAAGAGACTGTTAGTTACTTCACAATAAAGAGACTCACATTGTAACAACTGTTCTCTGGTCTTGGGCTCTGGAGGCAGTACAACATCCACTATATTCACTACAGACACACAAACACATTGACAGAGAGAGGGAATGTTATCATCAGACCATATTCCACATGTATATGACTAGTAGGGAACTTTCAATGGTCTAAAGTTGATGTTCTTATTGTTTTCAACACACCTGTAGTGGAGATCTTGGTCCATTCTCCTTTAAGGAAGTCTTCTAGTTTCTCTCTCAGTTCAGACACAGTCTGACTCACATCTCCAAAGTACTGAAGAGGACGGACAACGATGCTGGGTAAGTCTGAAGATACACTGATACTGGAGAGAGACTGATACCTCTGGAGAGAGAGAGAGAGAGAGAGACTGATACCTCTGGAGAGAGAGAGAGAGAGAGAGACTGATACCTCTGGAGAGAGAGAGAGAGAGAGAGACTGATACCTCTGGAGAGAGAGAGAGAGAGAGACTGATACCTCTGGAGAGAGAGAGAGAGAGAGAGACTGATACCTCTGGAGAGAGAGAGAGAGAGAGAGAGACTGATACCTCTGGAGAGAGAGAGAGAGACTGATACCTCTGAGAGAGAGAGAGAGAGAGAGAGAGACTGATACCTCTGGAGAGAGAGAGAGACTGATACCTCTGGAGAGAGAGAGACTGATACCTCTGGAGAGAGAGAGAGAGAGACTGATACCTCTGGAGAGAGAGAGAGAGAGAGAGGACAGAGAGAGAGAGAGGGGGACGGACAGAGAGAGAGAGAGGGGACGGACAGAGAGAGAGAGGGGACGGACAGATACCGGACAGAGAGAGAGGGACGGACAGAGAGAGAGAAGGGGGACAGAGAGAGAGAGAGAGGGAGGGACAGGAGAGAGAGAGACGGACAGAGAGAGAGAGAGGGACGGACAGAGAGAGAGAGGGGAGGACGGACAGAGAGAGAGGGACGGGGACGGACAGAGAGAGAGAGAGAGGGGGGACGGACAGAGAGAGGAGAGAGGGACGGACAGAGAGAGAGAGAGGGGACGGACAGAGAGAGAGGGGACGGACAGAGAGAGAGAGAGAGAGGACAGAGAGAGAGAGAGGGACGGACAGAGAGAGAGGGGGACGGACAGAGAGAGAGAGAGGGGACGGACAGAGAGAGAGAGACGGACAGAGAGAGGGGACGGACAGAGGGAGAGAGAGGAGACGGACAGAGAGAGAGAGAGAGACTGACAGAGAGAGGACAGAGACGATAGAGAGAGAGAGACGGACAGAGAGAGAGGACGGACAGAGAGAGAGAGAGAGAGGGGACGGACAGAGATAAATAAATAAATAATAAAAGAGAGGGGGACGGACAGAGAGAGAGAGGACGGACAGAGAGAGAGAGGGGGGACGGACAGAGAGAGAGAGAGGGGACGGACAGAGAGAGAGAGAGGGAGGACAGAGGAGGGAGAGGGGGACGGACAGAGAGAGAGAGAGAGGGACGGACAGACAGAGAGAGAAGGGGGACGGACAGAGAGGGGACGGACAGAGAGAGAGAGGGGGACGGACAGAGAGAGAGAGGGACGGACAGAGAGAGAGGACGGACAGAGAGAGAGAGAGAGAGGGGAGGACAGGACAGAGAGAGAGAGACGGACGGACAGAGAGAGAGAGAGGGGACGGACAGAGAGAGAGAGGGACGGACAGAGAGGGAGACGGGACAGAGAGAGAGAGAGAGGGGACGGACAGAGAGAGAGAGGGGGACAGAGAGAGAGAGGGGGACGGGACAGAGAGGGGCGGACAGAGAGAGAGAGGGGACGGACAGAGAGAGAGAGGGACGGACAGAGAGAGAGAGACGGACAGAGAGAGAGAGGGGACGGACAGAGAGAGAGAGGGACGGACAGACAGACAGGGGACGGACAGAGACAGAGAGAGAGAGGACAGAGAGAGAGGGACAGAGGAGACGGACAGAGACAGAGAGAGCGAGGGACGGACAGGGAGGACGGACAGAGAGGGACGGGACGGACAGACAGAGGGACGGGACGGACAGACAGAGGGACGGACAGACAGACAGACAGAGGACGAGACGGACAGACAGAGAGACAGACAGAGGACAGAGACAGAGAGGGAAGGACAGGCAGACAGAGGGGGACGGACAGAGAGAGGGACGGACAGACAGAGGGACGGACAGACAGAGGGACGGACAGAGAGACAGAGAGGGACGGACAGACCAACAGAGAGAGGGGAAGGACAGGCATGACAGAGGGATCGGACAGACAGACAGAGACAGACAGACGGACCCGGACAGACAGAGAGGGAATGGACAGACAGACAGAGGACGGACAGACAGACAGAGGGACGGACAGACAGACAGAGGGACGGACAGACAGACAGACAGAGAGGGACGGACAGACAGACAGAGGGACGGACAGACAGACAGAGAGAGAGTGACGGACAGACCGACAGAGAGAGAGGACGGACAGACAGACAGAGAGAGAGGGACGGACAGACAGAGGGACGGACAGACAGAGGGACAGACAGACAGAGAGAGGATGGACAGACAGACAGACAGAGAGGGATGGACAGACAGGACAGAGAGGATGGGACAGACAGACAGACAGAGAGGGATGGACAGACAGACAGAGAAAGAGAGGGACGGACAGACAGACAGGGACGGAACAGGATGGACAGACAGACAGACAGAGGGATGGACAGACAGACAGACAGAGAGGATGGACAGACAGACAGACAGAGAGGATGGACAGACAGACAGACAGAGAGGGATGGACAGACAGACAGACAGAGAGGGATGGACAGGACAGACAGAGAGGGATGGACAGACAGACAGACAGAGATGGACAGACAGACAGACAGAGATCACATGTACAAGACAGACAGACCTGAGAGAGGGATGGATGTGGACCTCACAGGACAGACAGAGAGCCTGGACGGACTCCTGACAGAGCTCCAGAGTCCTTCAGACAGACAGAGAGAGCCTTCCTCTTGGGCTCTGACCGAGGACAGAGAGAGAGCTCCTTTCTCAGAGGGAGCGGACAGAAGAAAGATCTGATCACCGTCCTCCCATGAAGTTAATTTCATATCACATGTAACAAGACAGTTTAGTTACCTGGAGGAAATGGATGTGATCCTCTGTGAGAGCTGCTCAGCTCAGTGCTTCTCTTCCCTCCCAGCTCCAGCGATCTCCTGCTTCAGTTGCTCCAGGAGTCCTTCAGCTTGACTCACTTGAGCCTTCTCTTGGGCTCTGATCAGCTCCTTCACCTCAGAGCTCCTTCTCTCAATGGAGAGAGGATCAGCTCAGTAAAGATCTGATCACTGTCC
Organism: Oncorhynchus masou masou; assembly: GCF_036934945.1. Taxonomy (NCBI): domain Eukaryota; kingdom Metazoa; phylum Chordata; class Actinopteri; order Salmoniformes; family Salmonidae; genus Oncorhynchus; species Oncorhynchus masou. The sequence goes on along the minus strand of NW_027011676.1, from coordinate 186 downwards.
TCCACTGCTGACTGTGCAGGCGCTGGAGAGACAGAGAGAGACAGAGAGAGACAGAGAGTAGGTTTGGAGTAGTCTCTCTACACAGGTTCAGTCAGAACTCTGCCCTCCAGGTCCACCAGGCCTTGTCCTCCCTCCTGGACAGACAGGTACAGAACACCTCTTGGTCCTGCTCTGCCTCCTCCTCCT
>NW_027011675.1:10000-22766 GCF_036934945.1 Oncorhynchus masou masou | reverse complement strand
CAACATCAACCTTCCACCTCTCCCGAATGATACAGTACAACATCAACCTTCCACCTCTCCTCCAGTACAACATCAACCTTCCACCTCTCCCGAATGATACAGTACAACATCAACCTTCCACCTCTCCCGAATGATACAGTACAACATCAACCTTCCACCTCTCCTGAATGATGCAGTACAACATCAACCTTCCTCCTCTCCTCCAGGACAACATCAACCTTCCACCTCTCCCACAGGACAACATCAACCTTCCACCTCTCCTCCAGGACAACATCAACCTTCCACCTCTCCTCCAGGACAACATCAACCTTCCACCTCTCCTCCAGGACAACATCAACCTTCCACCTCTCCCCCAGGACAACATCAACCTTCCACCTCTCCAACAGGACAACATCAACCTTCCACCTCTCCTCCAGGACAACATCAACCTTCCACCTCTCCCCCAGGACAACATCAACCTTCCACCTCTCCTCCAGGAGTACAGTACAACATCAACCTTCCACCTCTCCTCCAGTACAACATCAACCTTCCACCTCTCCTCCAGGACAACATCAACCTTTCACCTCTCCCGAATGATACAGTACAGCATCAACCGTCCACCTCTCCTCCAGGACAACATCAACCTTCCACCTCTCCTCCAGGACAACATCAACCTTCCACCTCTCCCCCAGGACAACATCAACCTTCCACCTCTCCTCCAGGACAACATCAACCTTCCACCTCTCCCACAGGACAACATCAACCTTCCACCTCTCCTCCAGGACAACATCAACCTTCCACCTCTCCTCCAGGACAACATCAACCTTCCACCTCTCCTCCAGGACAACATCAACCTTCCACCTCTCCTCCAGGACAACATCAACCTTCCTCCTCTCCTCCAGGACCACATCAACCTTCCACCTCTCCTCCAGTACAACATCAACCTTCCACCTCTACTCCGGGACAACATCAACCTTCTACCTCTCCTCCAGTACAACATCAACCTTCCACCTCTCCTCCAGGACAACATCAACCTTCCACCTCTCCTCCAGGAGTTTCAGTACAACATCAACCTTCCTCCTCTCCTCCGGGACAACATCAACCTTCCTCCTCTCCTCCAGGACAACATCAACCTTCCTCCTCTCCTCCAGGACAACATCAACCTACCACCTCTCCTCCAGGACAACATCAACCTTCCACCTCTCCTCCAGGAGTACAGTTTAACATCAACCTTCCACCTCTCCTCCAGTACAACATCAACCTTCCACCTCTCCTCCAGGACAACATCAACCTTCCACCTCTCCTCCAGGGACAACATCAACCTTCCACCTCTCCTCCGGGACAACATCAACCTTCCACCTCTCCTCCGGGACAACATCAACCTTCCACATCTCCTCCAGGAGTACAGTACAACATCAACCTTCCACCTCTCCTCCAGGACAACATCAACCTCCTCCTCTCCTCCAGTACAACATCAACCTTCCACCTCTCCTCCAGGACAACATCAACCTTCCACCTCTCCTCCAGGACAACATCAACCGTCCTCCTCTCCTCCAGTACAATATCAACCTTCCACCTCTCCTCCAGGAGTACAGTACAACATCAACCTTCCACCTCTCCCGAATGATACAGTACAGCATCAACCTTCCACCTCTCCTCCAGGACAACATCAACCTTCCACCTCTCCTCCAGGACAACATCAACCTTCCACCTCTCCCCCAGGACAACATCAACCTTCCACCTCTCCTCCAGGACAACATCAACCTTCCACCTCTCCTCCAGGACAACATCAACCTTTCACCTCTCCCGAATGATACAGTACAGCATCAACCTTCCACTTCTCCTCCAGGAGTACAGTACAACATCAACCTTCCACCTCTCCTCCAGTACAACATCAACCTTCCACCGCTCCTCCAGGACAACATCAACCTTCCACCTCTCCTCCAGGACAACATCAACCTTCCACCTCTCCTCCAGGACAACATCAACCTTCCACCGCTCCTCCAGGACAACATCAACCTTCCACCTCTCCTCCAGGACAACATCAACCTTCCACTTCTCCTCCAGGAGTACAGTACAATATCAACCTTCCACCTCTCCTCCAGGAGTACAGTACAAAATCAACCTTCCTCCTGCCCTCCTCCAGAAGACAATGACCGTGTAAAAACAGAGGCTGAACTGAGCCGAACTGGTTCAGAAGTAGATCTCCCATGTTGTGGTAGTGGGGTGGTAGTGGGGTGGTAGTGGGGTGGTAGTGGGGTGGTAGTGAGGTGGTAGTGGGGTGGTAGTGGGGTGGTAGTGGGGTGGTAGTAGGGTGGTAGTGGGGTGGAAGTGGGGTGGTAGTGAGGTGGTGGTAGTGAGTGGTGGTGAGGTGGTAGTGGGGTGGTAGTGGGGTGGGTGGTAGTGGGGTGGTAGTGGGGTGGTAGTGGGGTGGTAGTGGGGTGGTAGTGGGGTGGTGGTAGTGAGGTGGTAGTGGGGTGGTAGTGGGGTGGTAGTGAGGTGGTAGTGGGGTGGTAGTGGGGTGGTAGTGGGGTGGTAGTGGGGTGGTAGTGGGGTGGTAGTGAGGTGGTAGTGGGGTGGTAGTGAGGTGGTGGTGAGGTGGTGGTGGGTGGTAGTGGGTGGTAGTGGGGTGGTAGTGGGGTGGTAGTGGGGTGGTAGTGGGGAGGTGGTAGTGAGGTGGTAGTGAGGTGGTAGTGGGGTGGTAGTGGGGTGGTAGTGGGGTGGTGGTAGTGGGGTGGAAGTGGGGTGGTGGTAGTGGGGTGGGTGGTAGTGAGTGGGTAGTGGGGTGGTAGTGGGGTGGTAGTGGGGTGGTAGTGGGGTGGTAGTGACTTGGTAGTGAGGTGGTAGTGAGGTGGTGGTAGTGGGGTGGTAGTGGGGTGTGTAGTGGGGTGGTAGTGAGTGGTAGTGGGGTGGTGGTAGGGGGTGGTAGTGGGGTGGTGGTAGTGAGGTGGAAGTGGGGTGGTAGTGGGGTGGTGGTAGTGAGGTGGTAGTGAGTGGGTAGTGGGGTGGTGGTAGTGGGGTGGTATGGGGTGGTGGTGGTAGTGGGGTGGTCAGAGGTGGTGGTAGTGGGGTAGTGGTAGTGGGGTGGTAGTGAGTGGGTAGTGGGGTGGTAGTGGGGTGGAAGTAGGGTGAGGGTGGTAGTGAGGTGGTGGTAGTGGGGAAGTGGTAGTGAGGTGGTAGTGAGGTGGTGGTAGTGGGGTGGTGGTAGTGGGGTGGTAGTGAGTGGGGTGGTGGTAGTGGGGTGGTAGTGGGGTGGTGGTAGTGGGGTGGTAGTGGGGTGGTGGTAGTGAGGTGGTAGTGAGGTGGTAGTGAGGTGGTGGTAGTGGGGTAGTGGTAGTGTGGTGGTAGTGAGTGGGTAGTGGGGTGGTGGTAGTGAGGTGGTAGTGGTGGGGTAGTGGGGTGGTAGTGGGGTGGTGGTAGTGGGTGGTAGTGAGGTGGTAGTGGGGTGGTAGTGGGGTGGTAGTGGGGTGGTAGTGAGGTGGTGGTAGTGGGGTGGTAGTGGGGTGGTAGTGGGGTGGTAGTGGGGTGGTAGTGAGGTGGTAGTGGGGTGGTCAGAGTGGTAGTGAGGTGGTGGTAGTGGGGAAGTGGTAGTGGGGTGGTAGTGAGTGGGTAGTGGGGTGGTGGTAGTGGGGTGGTAGTGGGGTGGTGGTAGTGGGGTGGTAGTGAGGTGGTGGTAGTGGGGAAGTGGTAGTGAGGTGGTAGTGAGGTGGTAGTGGGTGGTGGTAGTGAGGTGGTGGTAGTTGGGTGTTAGTGAGGTGGTAGTGGGGTGGTAGTGAGGTGGTAGTGGGGTGGTAGTGAGGTGGTGGTGAGGTGATGGTAGTGGGGTGGTAGTGAGGTGGTAGTGGGGTGGTAGTGAGATGGTCGTGAGGTGGTAGTGGGGTGGTTGTGAGGTGATAGTGGGGTGGTAGTGAGTGGTAGTGAGGTGGTGGTAGTGAGATGGTAGTGAGGTGGTAGTGAGGGGGTAGTGGGGTGGTAGTGAGGTGGTAGTGAGGTGGTCGTGAGGTGGTCGTGGGGTGGTAGTGAGGTGGAAGTGGGGTGGTAGTGAGGTGGTGATGGTGTGGTAGTGAGGTGGTAGTGGGGTGGTAGTGAGGTGGTAGTGGGGTGGTGATGGGGTGGTAGTGGGGTGGTGGTGGTGAGTGTGGCAGTGAGATGGTAGTGAGGTGGAATGGTAGTGGGGGTGGTGGTGGGATGGCAGTGAGGTGGTAGTGAGGTGGCAGTGAGGTGGTAGTGAGGTGATAGTGGGGTGGTAGTGAGGTGGTAGTGAGGTGGTATTGAGGTGATAGTGGGGTGGTAGTGAGGTGGTAGTGAGGTGGTAGTGAGGTGGTAGTGGGGTGGTGGTGAGGTGGTGATGGGGTGGTAGTGAGGTGGTAGTGGGGTGGTGGTGGTGGTGGTGGTAGTGAGGTGGTGACATGGGTGTGGTAGTGGGGTTGTAGTGAGGTGGTAGTGGGGTGGTAGTGAGGTGGCAGTGAGGTGGTAGTGAGGTGGTAGTGAGGTGGTAGTGGGGTGGTAGTGAGGTGGTGGTAGTGAGGTGGTAGTGACGTGTGGGGTGGTAGTGGGGTGGTAGTGGGGTGGTAGTTAGGTGGCAGTGGGGTGGTAGTGGGGTGGTAGTGAGGTGGCAGTGAGGTGGTATGGGGTGAGGTGGTGGTGAGGTGGTAGTGGGGTGGTAGTGAGGTGGCAGTGAGGTGGTATTGAGGTGGTGGTGGTGGTGGTAGTGGGGTGGTAGTGGGGTGGTGGTGGTGGTAGGTGGAAGTAGTGAGGTGGTAGTGGGGTGGTAGTGAGGTGGTGGTGAGGTGATGGTAGTGGGGTGGTAGTGGGGTGGTAGTGGGGTGGTAGTGAGGTGGTAGTGAGGTGGTAGTGAGGTGGTAGTGGGGTGGTAGTGGGGTGGTAATGGGGTGGTGGTAGTGAGGTGGAAGTGGGGTGGTAGTGGGGTGGTGGTAGTGAGGTGGTAGTGGGGTGGTAGTGGGGTGGTAGTGGGGTGGTAGTGGGGTGATAGTGACTTGGTAGTGAGGTGGTAGTGAGGTGGTAGTGGGGTGGTAGTGGGGTGGTAGTGGGGTGGTAGTGAGGTGGTAGTGGGGTGGTAGTGGGGTGGTAATGGGGTGGTGGTAGTGAGGTGGAAGTGGGGTGGTAGTGGGGTGGTAGGTAGTGAGGTGGTAGTGAGGTGGTAGTGGGGTGGTAGTGAGGTGGTATTGAGGTGGTAGTGGGGTGGTCAGAGGTGGTGATAGTGGTAGTGGGGTGGTAGTGAGTGGGTAGTGGGGTGGTAGTGGGGTGGAAGTAGTGAGGTGGTAGTGAGGTGGTGGTAGTGGGGAAGTGGTAGTGAGGTGGTAGTGAGTGGGTAGTGGGGTGGTGGTAGTGGGGTGGTAGTGGGGTGGTGGTAGTGGGGTGGTAGTGGGGTGGTGGTAGTGGGGTGGTAGTGGGGTGGTGGTAGTGAGGTGGTAGTGAGGTGGTAGTGAGGTGGTGGTAGTGGGGTAGTGGTAGTGTGGTGGTAGTGAGTGGGTAGTGGGGTGGTGGTAGTGGGGTGGTGGTAGTGGGGTGGTAGTGGGGTGGTGGTAGTGAGGTGGTAGTGAGGTGGTAGTGGGGTGGTAATGGGGTGGTAGTGGGGTGGTAGTGAGGTGGTGGTAGTGGGGTGGTAGTGGGGTGGTAGTGAGGTGGTAGTGGGGTGGTAGTGAGGTGGTAGTGGGGTGGTCAGAAGTGGTAGTGAGGTGGTGGTAGTGGGGTAGTGGTAGTGGGATGGTAGTGAGTGGGTAGTGGGGTGGTAGTAGGGTGGTAGTGGGGTGGTGGTAGTGAGGTGGTAGTGAGGTGGTGGTAGTGGGGAGGTGGTAGAGAGGTGGTAGTGAGGTGGTAGTGAGGTGGTGGTAGTGAGGTGGTAGTGGGGTGGTAGTGAGGTGGTGGTAGTGGGGTGGTAGTAAGGTGGTAGTGGGGTGGTAGTGAGTGGTAGTGAGGTGGTGGTAGTGGGTGGTAGTGAGGTGGTAGTGAGATGGTCGTGAGGTGGTAGTGGGGTGGTTGTGAGGTGATAGTGGGGTGGTAGTGAGTGGTAGTGAGGTGGTGGTAGTGAGATGGTAGTGAGGTGGTAGTGAGGTGGTAGTGGGGTGGTAGTGAGGTGGTAGTGAGGTGGTCGTGAGGTGGTCGTGGGGTGGTAGTGAGGTGGAAGTGGGGTGGTAGTGAGGTGGTGATGGTGTGGTAGTGAGGTGGTAGTGGGGTGGTAGTGAGGTGGTAGTGAGGTGGTGATGGGGTGGTAGTGAGGTGGTGGTGAGGTGGCAGTGAGATGGTAGTGAGATGGTAGTGGGGTGGTGGTGAGATGGCAGTGAGGTGGTAGTGAGGTGGCAGTGAGGTGGTAGTGAGGTGATAGTGGGGTGGTAGTGAGGTGGTAGTGAGGTGGTAGTGAGGTGGTAGTGGGGTGGTAGTGAGGTGGTAGTGAGGTGGTAGTGAGGTGGTAGTGGGGTGGTGGTGAGGTGGTGATGGGGTGGTAGTGAGGTGGTAGTGGGGTGGTGGTGAGGTGGTAGTGAGGTGGTGACATGGTGGTAGTGGGGTTGTAGTGAGGTGGTAGTGGGGTGGTAGTGAGGTGGCAGTGAGGTGGTAGTGAGGTGGTAGTGAGGTGGTAGTGAGGTGGCAGTGAGGTGGTAGAGAGGTGGTGACGTGGTGGTAGTGGGGTGGTAGTGGGGTGGTAGTTAGGTGGCAGTGGGGTGGTAGTGGGGTGGTAGTGAGGTGGCAGTGAGGTGGTATTGAGGTGGTGGTGAGGTGGTAGTGGGGTGGTAGTGGGGTGGTGGTGAGGTGGCAGTGAGGTGGTAGTGAGGTGATAGTGGGGTGGTAGTGAGGTGGTAGTGAGGTGGTAGTGAGGTGGTAGTGAGGTGGTAGTGAGGTGGTGATGGGGTGGTAGTGAGGTGGTAGTGGGGTGGTGGTGAGGTGGTAGTGAGGTGGTGACATGGTGGTAGTGGGGTTGTAGTGAGGTGGTAGTGGGGTGGTAGTGAGGTGGCAGTGAGGTGGTAGTGAGGTGGTAGTGAGGTGGTAGTGAGGTGGCAGTGAGGTGGTAGAGAGGTGGTGACGTGGTGGTAGTGGGGTGGTAGTGGGGTGGTAGTTAGGTGGCAGTGGGGTGGTAGTGGGGTGGTAGTGAGGTGGCAGTGAGGTGGTATTGAGGTGGTGGTGAGGTGGTAGTGGGGTGGTAGTGGGGTGGTGGTGAGGTGGCAGTGAGGTGGTAGTGAGGTGATAGTGGGGTGGTAGTGAGGTGGTAGTGAGGTGGTGATGGGGTGGTAGTGAGGTGGTAGTGGGGTGGTGGTGAAGTGGTAGTGAGGTGGTAGTGAGGTGGTGACGTGGTGGTAGTGGGGTGGTAGTGGGGTGGTAGTGAGGTGGCAGTGAGGTGGTAGTGAGGTGGTAGTGAGGTGGTAGTGAGGTGGAAGTGGGGTGGTAGTGGGGTGGTAGTGGGGTGGTAGTGAGGTGGTAGTGAGGTGGTAGTGGGGTGGTGGTAGTGGGGTGGTGGTAGTGGGGTTGTAGTGAGGTGGTAGTGAGGTGGTGGTAGGGAGGTGGTAGTGGGGTGGTAGTGAGGTGGTAGTGAGGTGGTAGTGGGGTGGTGGTAGTGAGGTGGTAGTGAGGTGGTAGTGAGTTGGTAGTGGGGTGGTAGTGAGGTGGTAGTGAGGTGGTGGTAGTGTGGTGGTAGTGAGGTGGTAGTGAGGTGGTAGTGAGGTGGTAGTGAGGTGGTAGTGGGGTGGTAGTGAGGTGGTAGTGGGGTGGTAGTGAGGTGGTAGTGGGGTGGTAGTGTGGTGGTTGTGGGGTGGTAGTGGGGTGGTAGTGGGGTGGTAGTGGGGTTGTAGTGGGGTGGTAGTGGGGTTGTAGTGGGGTTGTAGTGGGGTTGAAGTGGGGTTGTAGTGGGGTTGTAGTGGGGTTGTAGTGGGGTGGTAGTGGGGTGGTAGTGGGGTGGTAGTGGTGTTGTAGTGGGGTGGTAGTGGGGTTGAAGTGGGGTTGTAGTGGGGTTGTAGTGGGGTTGTAGTGGGGTGGTTGTGGGGTGGTAGTGGTGTTGTAGTGGGGTGGTAGTGGGGTTGTAGTGGGGTTGTAGTGGGGTTGTAGTGGGGTTGTAGTGGGGTTGTAGTGGGGTGGTAGTGGGGTTGTAGTGGGGTTGTAGTGGGGTGGTAGTGGGGTTGTAGTGGGGTAGTAGTCGGGTGGTAGTGGGGTGGTAGTGGGGTGGTAGTGGGGTTGTAGTGGGGTTGTAGTTTGGTTGTAGTGGGTTGTAGTGCGGTGGTAGTGGGGTTGTAGTGGGGTTGTAGTGGGGTTGTAGTGGGGTTGTAGTGGGGCTGTAGTGGGGCTGTAGTGGGGTTGTAGTGGGGTTGTAGTGGGGTTGTAGTGGGGTTGTAGTGGGGTGGTAGTGGGGTTGTAGTGGGGTTGTAGTGGGGTTGTAGTGGGGTTGTAGTGGGGTGGTAGTGGGGTTGTAGTGGGGTTGTAGTGGGGTTGTAGTGGGGTGGTAGTGGGGTTGTAGTGGGGTGGTAGTGGGGTGGTAGTGGGGTTGTAGTGGGGTGGTAGTGGGGTTGTAGTGGGGTGGTAGTGGGGTTGTAGTGGGGTTGTAGTGGGGTGGTAGTGGGGTTGTAGTGGGGTTGTAGTGGGGTGGTAGTGGGGTTGTAGTGGGGATGTAGTGGGGTGGTAGTGGGGTTGTAGTGGGGTTGTAGTGGGGTGGTAGTGGGGTGGTAGTGGGGTTGTAGTGGGGTTGTAGTGGGGTGGTAGTGGGGTTGTGTTGGGGTGGTAGTGGGGTTGTAGTGGGGTGGTAGTGGGGTTGTAGTGGGGTTGTAGTGGGGTGGTAGTGGGGTTGTAGTGGGGTGGTAGTGGGGTTGTAGTGGGGTGGTAGTGGGGTGGTAGTGGGGTTGTAGTGTATGTAAAAGGGTGAGTGATTGTCCCCTGATATGGAGCTGAAAAAAATCTGCTCTGGAGTCTAAAAGCAGAGTCAGTCTGCTGCTGCTGTGAGTCAGAGAGACTGAGGCCAAAGTCTATGATCAGATGACAGAGAGACTGAGACCAGCGTCTATGTTCAGATGACAGAGAGACTGAGACAGACCAGCGTCTATGATCAGATGCCAGAGAGACTGAGACCAGCGTCTATGATCCGATGACAGAGAGACTGAGACCAGCGTCTATGATCTGATGACAGAGAGACTGAGACAGACCAGCGTCTATGATCAGATGACAGAGAGACTGAGACCAGCGTCTATGATCAGATGACAGAGAGACTGAGACCAGCGTCTATGATCTGATGACAGAGAGACTGAGACAGACCAGCGTCTATGATCAGATGACAGAGAGACTGAGACCAGCGTCTATGATCAGATGACAGAGAGACTGAGACCAGCGTCTATGATCTGATGACAGAGAGACTGAGACAGACCAGCGTCTATGATCTGATGACAGAGAGACTGAGACAGACCAGCGTCTATGATCTGATGACAGAGAGACTGAGACAGACCAGCGTCTATGATCTGATGACAGAGAGACTGAGACAGACCAGCGTCTATGATCTGATGACAGAGAGACTGAGACCAGCGTGTATGTTCAGATGACAGAGAGACTGAGACCAGTGTCTATGATCAGATGGCAGAGAGACTGAGACCAGCGTCTATGATCAGATGGCAGAGAGACTGAGACCAGCGTCTATGATCAGATGACAGAGAGACTGAGACAGACCAGCGTCTATGATCTGATGACAGAGAGACTGAGACCAGCGTCTATGATCAGATGACAGAGAGACTGAGACCAGCGTCTATGATCAGATGACAGAGAGACTGAGACCAGCGTCTATGATCAGATGACAGTGTACGATCAGATGACATAGAGGACAGTACACACACACTCTGCAGTACTTTTCCACCAGCTAGCTGCTCAGCATTTTCACAAGATCCTGTACACCCACACTCAGACAGACCGACAGGTTCATGTTTACCAGAACGACAGTGCTTATACACTTATATACAGGAGAAGGGTGTGTGTGGGGGGGGGAGTACAATCTCTCTCTCTCCTACTAACTAAAATAACTCCTTGATTTAAAACAGGGTTTTCCAAATCCTTTCTTCGGGCCCTCGCCCAGATGTTTCACATTTTTTGTTTTAAACCGTGACTAGGGGGCAGTATTTTAATTTTTGGAAAAATAACGTACCCAAAGTAAACGGGATATTTTATTAGGACAAGATGCTAGAATATGCATATAATTGACGGCTTAGGATAGAAAACACTCTAAAGTTTTCAAAACTTTAGAAAAATCCAATCCGGAAGTGCCTCATGTTTTGAAAGCACTGCGTTCCAATGCGTCCCTATTGAGCAGTGAATGGGCTATCAACTAGATTCCTTTTTCTACGTATTCCCCGTATTCCTACAGCATTGTGACGTAGTTTTACGCATTTATGTTGAAGAATACCCGTAAGCGGCTACATTGCGCAACTGGTCACCTGATGCTCCCAGAGAGATTCTCGTTAAAATACAGAGGTAGCCATTTTTCCAATCGGTCCTACTGAAAAACCAATTGTCCCGGTGGATATATTATCGAATAGATACTTGAAAAACACCTTGAGGATTGATTATAAACAACATTTGCCATGTTTAAGTCGATATTGTGGAGCTAATTTGGAATATTTTTCTTAGTTTTAGTGACGTAGTTTCCGGGCGATTTCTCAGCGTGAAGAACAAAAGGAGCTATTTCAGCTACAAAAATAATATTTTGGGAAAAAATGAACATTGGCTATCTAACTGAGAGTCTCGTGAGTGAAAACATCCGAAGCTCATCAAAGGTAAACGATTAAATTTGATTGCTTTTCTGATTTCCGTGACCAAGTTACCTGCTGCTAGCTGGACAAAATGCTATGCTAGGCTATCGATAAACTTACACAAATGCTTGTCTAGCTTTGGCTGTAAAGCATATTTTGAAAATCTGAGATGATTAACAAAAGGCTAAGCTGTGTCTCAGTATATATTCACTTGTGATTTTCATGAATAGGAATATTTTCTAGGAATATTTATGTCCGTTGCGTTATGCTAATTTGTGTCAGTCGATAATTACGCTCCCGGATCCGGGATGGGGAATATCTTAAACCTGATTAAATTAGTCAAAGTCAAAGGGTTAAAACCAAAATGTTATATGTCTTCGCGAGGAGAGGGTTGGGGCGAACCCTGGTTTAAAACCTGACATTGACTATGAATTAGCTGATTAGAGAGTAGAGAGCAACAGCGTGTGTATACCTTGAGGTTTGAAAACTTAAACTCTATCGAGAACAAAAAAAGCAGCTCCAAAATATCAAGAAACAGCTGATCCAAGATTTGGATTTTGGCCTGCTGCCTTGACCAGACCATCGATTAGAAGCCTGCTCACAGAGACGGAGTAAGGGAAGGAGAGATGAGGTGGGTGAAGGAGAGGAATGGTCCGTATGGGTTCTTAAAGGGGTGGGGGAGAATCCACTTTGAACATGATGAACTGTAAAACAAACTGCACACACTCCAGATGACACACTTCCTGTATTGACTGAAATGAAAACGTCAACCCGGCCTCTCAACCTCCCAGCAACCCAACTCTCCTCAACCCCAACCCTGTCTCTCCTCAACCCAACCCTGTCTCTCCTCAACCCCAACCCTGTTTCTCCTCAACCCCAACCCAACTCTCCTCAACCCCAACCCTGTCTCTCAACAACCCAACCCTGTCTCTCAACAACCCAACCCTGTCTCTCCTCAACCCCAACCCTGTCTTTCCCTCACCCCAACCCTGTCTTTCCCTCACCCCAACCCTGTTTCTCCCTCACCCCAACCCTGTCTCTCCCTCACCCCAAACCTGTCTCTCCCTCACCCCAACCCTATCCCAACCCTGTCTCTCCCTCACCCCAACCCTATCCCAACCCTGTTTCCCCCTCACCCCAACCCTGTCTCTCCAACTCACCCCAACCCTGTTTCTCCCTCACCCCAACCCTGTTTCTCCCTCACCCCAACCCTGTTTCCCCTCACCCCAACCCTGTCTCTCCCTCACCCCAACCCTATCCCAACCCAGTTTCTCCCTCACCCCAACCCTATCCCAACCCTGTTTCTCCCTCACCCCAACCCTGTCTCACCCTCACCCCAACCCTGTCTCTCCCCCAACCGTATCCCAACCCTCTCACCCCAACCCTGTCTCTCCCTCACCCCAACCCTGTCTCTCCCTCAACCCTATCCCAACCCTGTTTCTCCCTCACCCCAACCCTGCCTCTCCCTCACCCCAACCCTGTTTCTCCCTCACCCCAACCCTGTCTCTCACTCACCCCAACCCTGTTTCTCCCTCACCCCAACACTGTTTCTCCCTCACCCCAACCCTGTTTCTCCCTCACCCCAACCCTGTTTCTCCCTCACCCCAACCCTGTCTCTCCCTCACCCAACCCTGTTTCTCCCCCAACCCTCACCCCAACCCTGTTTCTCCCCTCACCCCAACCCTGCCTCTCCCCCAAACCTCACCCCAACCCTGTTTCTCCCTCACCCCAACCCTGTCTCTCACTCACCCCAACCCTGTTTCTCCCTCACCCCAACACTGTTCCTCCCTCACCCCAACCCTGTTTCTCCCTCACCCCCCTCAACCCTGTCTCTCCCTCACCCCAACCCTGTCTCTCCCTCACCCAACCCTGTCTCTCCCTCACCCCAACCCTGTCTCTCCCTCACCCCAACCCTGTTTCTCCCTCACCCCAACCCTGTCTCTCCCTCACCCCAACCCTGTCTCTCCCTCACCCCAACCCTGTCTCTCCCTCACCCCAACCCTGTTTCTCCCTCACCCCAACCCTGTCTCTCCCTCACCCCAACCCGGTCTCTCCCTCAC
>NW_027011675.1:0-2500 GCF_036934945.1 Oncorhynchus masou masou | reverse complement strand
CTGCATCTCTAGTTCTAGAGTCTGCTGAATGACCGCATCTCTAGTTCTAGAGTCTGCTGAATGACTGCACCTCTAGAGTCTGCTAAATGACCAAACCTCTAGTTCTAGAGTCTGCTGAATGACCAAACCTCTAGTTCTAGAGTCTGCTAAATGACCAAACCTCTAGTTCTAGAGTCTGCTAAATCTCTAATTCTAGACCAAACCTCTAGTTCTAGAGTCTGCTGAATGACCAAACCTCTAGTTCTAGAGTCTGCTGAATGACCAAACCTCTAGTTCTAGAGTCTGCTAAATGACCAAACCTCTAGTTCTAGAGTCTGCTGAATGACCACATCTCTAGAGTCTGCTGAATACCCTCTAGTTCTGACCGCATCTCTAGTTCTAGAGTCTGCTAAATGACCAAACCTCTAGTTCTAGAGTCTGCTGAACGACTGCATCTCTAGTTCTCGATCTACACTGAACAAAATGTAAACACAACATGCAACATTTTCAAAGATTTTAGAGTTACAGTTACAGTAGTTAGTAGTTAGTAGTTTACTGAGTTACAGAAATCTGTCAATTGAAACAAATACATTAGGACCTAATCTATGGATTTCACATGACTGGGAGTACAGATATGCATCTGTTGGTCAGAGGTAAGGGTGTGCATCCTGGGCATAGAGTTGATCAGTTAATTATGGCCATGTTGTCCCACTCCTCTTCAAAGGCTGTAGAAGTTGTTGGATATTAGCGGAACTGGAAAACCCTGTCGTACACGTGGATCCAGAGCATCCCAAACATGCTCAATGGGTGACATGTCTGGTGAGTATGAAGACCTGGGACATTTTCAGTTTCCAGGAACTGTACAAATCCTCACATGAGGTGATGGTGGTGGATTAATGGCACGACAATGGGCCTCAGGATCTCGTCACGGTGTCTCTGTGCATTTAAATTGCCATTGATAAAATATAATTGTGTTCATTGTCCGTAGCTTATGCCTGCCCATACCATAACCATGGGGCACTCTGTTCACAACGTTGACATCAGCAAACCGCTAGCCCACACGACGCCATACACGTGGGCTGAAGTAGTGAGGCCGGTTGGACGTACTGCCAAATTCTCTAAACCGACATTGGAGGCGGCTTATGGTAGAAAAATAAACATTAAATTCTCTGACTACAGCTCTGGTGGACATTCCTGCAGTCAGCATTCAGAATGCACGTTGGAATCGTGTTATGTGACAAAACTGCACATTTTTAGAGTGGCCATTTATTGTCCCCAGCACAAGGTGCAGCTGTGTAATGATCATGCTGTTTAATCAGCTTCTTGATATGCCACACCTGTCAGGTGGATGGATTATCTTGGTAAAGTAGAAATGTTCACTTACAAGGATGTAAACTAATTTGAGAGAAATAAGCCGTTTTGTGAGTATGGAATATTTTATTTTAGCTCATGAAATATGGGACCAACAATGTACATGCTGCGTTTATATTTTAGTTTGGTGTAGTACAGATTCCAACATCCAAGAAACCAGCACCTATGCTGATGTATGACCCACAGATCATTTCCCCCTTTCATTCTTTAATTTAGCTCTTTTTCTCCACCTGCTTTTTTATCTCCAATTTCTCTACACTCTGTCCAGCTAAATAACAGTCATCTATAGTCTCTTCTCTCTGTCCAGCTAAATAACAGTCATCTATAGTCTCTTCTCTCTGTCCAGCTAAATAACAGTCATCTATAGTCTCTTCTCTCTGTCCAGCTAAATAACAGTCATCTATAGTCTCTTTTCTCTGTCCAGATAACAGTCATTTATAGATAACAGTCATTTATAGTCTCTTCTCTCTGTCCAGCTAAATAACACTCATCTATAGTCTCATCTATAGTCTCTTTTCTCTGTCCAGCTAGATAACAGTCATTTATAGTCTCTTCTCTCTGTCCAGATAACACTCAGATAACAGTCATTTATAGTCTCTTCTCTCTGTCCAGCTAGATAACACTCATCTATAGTCTCATCTATAGTCTCTTCTCTCTGTCCAGCTAGATAACAGTCATTTATAGTCTCTTCTCTCTGTCCAGCTAGATAACAGTCATTTATAGTCTCTTCACTCTGTCCAGCTAAATAACAGTCATCATTATAGTCTCTTCTCTCTGTCCAGCTAGATAACAGTCATTTATAGTCTCTTCTCTCTGTCCAGCTAGATAACAGTCATTTATAGTCTCTTCTCTGTCTAAATAACCAGTTCAGCTAGATAACAGTCATTTATAGTCTCTTCTCTCTGTCCAGCTAGATAACAGTCATTTATAGTCTCTTCTCTCTGTCCAGCTAGATAACACTCATCTATAGTCTCTTCTCTCTGTCCAGCTAGATAACAGTCATTTATAGTCTCTTCTTCTCTGTCCAGCTAGATAACAGTCATTTATAGTCTCTTCTCTCTGTCCAGCTAAATAACAGTCATCTATAGTCTCTTTTCTCTGTCCAGCTAGATAACAGTCATTTATAGTCTCTTCTCTCTGTCCAGCTAGA
>NW_027011674.1:0-22769 GCF_036934945.1 Oncorhynchus masou masou | reverse complement strand
CACCATCGCTGGACCAGACAGAACTCTTAACTGACGAGACGTGGTTTTGTCTCACCAGGGTGATGGTCGGATTCCCGAGGTTATTGTCGTAGGAATGAGTGTTACACAGAGACCTGTACTCTGTAGCGGGATGGATTTGGAGGTGGAGGGTCCGTCATGGTCTGGGTCGGTGTGTCACAGCGTCATCGAACTGAGCTTGTTGTCATTGCAGGCAATCTCAACGCTGTGCGTTACAGGGAAGACATCCTCCTCCCTCATGTGGTATCCTTTCTGCAGGCTCATCTTGATACGACCCTCCAGTATGACAATGCCACCTGCCATACTGCTCATGCTCATGCGTGATTTCCTGCAAGACAGGAATGTCAGTGTTCTGTCATGGCCAGCGAAGAGCCCAGATCTCAATCCCATTGAGCACATCTGGGACCTGTTGGATCGGAGGGTGAAATGTCCGGGAACTTGCAGGTGCCTTTGTGGAAGAGTGGGGTAACATCTCACAGCAAGAACTGGTGCAGTCCATGAAGAGGAGATGCAGTGCAGTACTTAATGCAGCTGGTGGCCACACCAGATACTGACTGTTACTTTTGACGTTGACCCCCTTTGTTCAGGGACACATTATTCCATTTCTGTTAGTCACATGTCTGTGGAACTCGTTCAGTAAATGTATCAGTTGTTGAATCTTGTTATGTTCATACAAATATTTACACATTTTCTGAAAATAAACACAGTTTTTTAACCTTTATTTAACTAGGCAAGTCAGTTAATAACATATTCTTATTTACAATGACAGCCTAGGAAAAGTGGGTTAAATGCCTTGTTCAGGGGCAGAACAACAGATTTAAAATAAAATAAAACATTTTTTAACCTTGTCAGCTCAGGGATTTGATCTTGCAACCTTTCGGTTACAAAACCAAAACTCCTAACCACTAGGCCCACTGCAGCCCCCCAAAAAAACTGTCCTCCCACTGCAGCCACCCCCAAAAAAACTGTCCTCCCACTGCAGCCCCCCAAAAACTGTCCTCCCACTGCAGCCCCCCCAAAAAAACTGTCCTCCCACTGCAGCCCCCCAAAAAACTGTCCTCCCACTGCAGCCCCCCAAAAAAACTGTCCTCCCACTGCAGCCCCCCAAAAAAACTGTCCTCCCACTGCAGCCCCCCCAAAAAAAACTGTCCTCCCACTGCAGCCCCCCCCAAAACTGTCCTCAGACTCTCCACAATAGGCTGACAGAGACTGGACTGAGGGCTTGTAGGCCTGTTGTAAGGCAGTTCCTCACCAGACATCACTGGGCACAAACCCACCATCGCTGGACCAGACAGAACTCTTAACTGACGAGACGTGGTTTTGTCTCACCAGGGGTGATGGTCGGATTCGAGGTTATTGTCGTAGGAATGAGTGTTACACAGAGACCTGTACTCTGTAGCGGGATGGATTTGGAGGTGGAGGGTCCGTCATGGTCTGGGTCGGTGTGTCACAGCGTCATCGAACTGAGCTTGTTGTCATTGCAGGCAATCTCAACGCTGTGCGTTACAGGGAAGACATCCTCCTCCCTCATGTGGTATCCTTTCTGCAGGCTCATCTTGATACGACCCTCCAGTATGACAATGCCACCTGCCATACTGCTCATGCTCATGCGTGATTTCCTGCAAGACAGGAATGTCAGTGTTCTGTCATGGCCAGCGAAGAGCCCAGATCTCAATCCCATTGAGCACATCTGGGACCTGTTGGATCGGAGGGTGAAATGTCCGGGAACTTGCAGGTGCCTTTGTGGAAGAGTGGGGTAACATCTCACAGCAAGAACTGGTGCAGTCCATGAAGAGGAGATGCAGTGCAGTACTTAATGCAGCTGGTGGCCACACCAGATACTGACTGTTACTTTTGACGTTGACCCCCCTTTGTTCAGGGACACATTATTCCATTTCTGTTAGTCACATGTCTGTGGAACTCGTTCAGTAAATGTATCAGTTGTTGAATCTTGTTATGTTCATACAAATATTTACACATTTTCTGAAAATAAACACAGTTTTTTAACCTTTATTTAACTAGGCAAGTCAGTTAATAACATATTCTTATTTACAATGACAGCCTAGGAAAAGTGGGTTAAATGCCTTGTTCAGGGGCAGAACAACAGATTTAAAATAAAATAAAACATTTTTTAACCTTGTCAGCTCAGGGATTTGATCTTGCAACCTTTCGGTTACAAAACCAAAACTCTAACCACTAGGCCCACTGCAGCCCCCCCAAAAAAACTGTCCTCCCACTGCAGCCACCCCCAAAAAAACTGTCCTCCCACTGCAGCCCCCCAAAAAAACTGTCCTCCCACTGCAGCCCCCCCAAAAAACTGTCCTCCCACTGCAGCCCCCCCCAAAAACTGTCCTCCCACTGCAGCCCCCCAAAAAAACTGTCCTCCCACTGCAGCCCCCCCCAAAAACTGTCCTCCCACTGCAGCCCCCCAAAAAAAACTGTCCTCCCACTGCAGCCCCCCAAAAAACTGTCCTCCCACTGCAGTTGACAGTAAGAGGAGGCTTTCTTTCTTTTCTGAGATTATTTACCATTTAGCAGACGCTTTTATTCAAAAAGACTTATAGTCAAGCATATATTTTACGTATGGAGGGGCCCCGGCGGAACCTGAATTCACTACCCTTGTGATGCAAGTGAGCCACAGAGGACCACCGTCACATACAGAATACAGAAATCCTACTTCCTGAAGCCAGACACTAAGCAGGCCAGTTTGTGAAAAAGGAGGTGCTGGTTCCTCTCCTACCTGCTAGGGCTGCTGGACTGCATTGACGCAGATGGTGCTGATGATGATAATGAAGAGGTAGGTTTCTGATTGGATGTCAGAACATCGGAGGGGTTTGTCTCCAGACCTTTCCTAAGAACAGGAGCCTTGCCTTCTTTCAGTATGATCCCAGGCCCATCTCGCCCCAGTGTGAGTGATGGAGCCCAGACCTCCAGGGAGGGGGACCAGGCCGGGTACTGGAGGGAGGCTGGCGACCCGAGGGCAGGGAGGTGGTCCTGGGCTGTGGTGGAGGGGAATCAGGCTGGGTCAGGAACCGCACTGACTTGGTGGGCTGAGGGATAAAACACATACACAATGTTGACATTATGATACAGCAGTGGAATAGGAATAAAGATGATTGATGCTGGATATAGCAGACAGTGGTAGTCAGCATGTGCTACGTGAAAGAGATCATGGTTAGAGAGAATTTCAAAATAAATAAAAACAAAATAGAAGTCAAAGTAGACCAGTCAACTATCCCTCTAAGCTACTTAATAAGATCTAGAAGGCAGGTGAGCGTGTTACCTTCTCTGTGTTGTTCTTGAGGGGCGTCTGGTCTCACTAGGATAGAGTGTATGGAGTGCTGACCATTCGATGCTGCTTGCCTCGACTCCAACACCTGCCTCGTCTCCAACACCTGCCTATCAAACACCTCTCTGGCAGCCGTGTCCCTGTCCTTCATAGATCTACCACCAGGGGCACTTGACCTTCAGACATCCAGGCCAGAGATCTGTAGTGATTGGGCAGGATGCTCATGTGTTGTTTCTTCCTGAGCAGAGCAGGGAGAAGCCAGGGCCCCGGATGTGGCTAAAGTTCTGGCTGTGGGATTGGGACTGAGAATGGGGCTGAAGGCCTGAGGTGGCAGTGGTAGTGTGGGGGTAGTGGTTACTGCATTGGGACGAGCTCTGGGATGAGCTCTGACTGTTTGTCTGGGATTGAAGGGCTGAGCTGGATGAGATGGTGGTGTGGGGGTAGTGTTTTCCCCGCTGAGATGAGCCTGAGAGGACATGAAACATACTTTGAAGTCACTCAAAATGGATCCTTGTCAAATCAACGCAATGTAATTTCCACTGCACTGTTCTGGGTTCCACATTGTACGATCTGACATATCAACTAGAATAGACAGGTTTACTATCTCTGACTGGTCAATACTGAATAGAGAAGCCTTCTTTCCAGGTTTAATATCTCTGACTGGTCAATACTGAATAGAAGCCTTCTTTCCAGGTTTACTATCTCTGACTGGTCAATACTGAATAGAGAAGCCTTCTTTCCAGGTTTACTATCTCTGACTGGTCAACACTGAATAGAGAAGCCTTCTTTCCAGGTTTACTATCTCTGACTGGTCAATACTGAATAGAGAAGCCTTCTTTCCAGGTTTACTATCTCTGACTGGTCAATACTGAATAGAGAAGCCTTCTTTCCAGGTTTACTATCTCTGACTGGTCAATACTGAATAGAGAAGCCTTCTTTCCAGGTTTAATATCTCTGACTGGTCAATACTGAATAGAGAAGCCTTCTTTACATGTTTAATATCTCTGACTGGTCAATACTGAATAGAGAAGCCTTCTTTCCAGGTTTACTATCTCTGACTGGTCAATACTGAATAGAGAAGCCTTCTTTCCAGGTTTACTATCTCTGACTGGTCAATACTGAATAGAGAAGCCTTCTTTACATGTTTAATATCTCTGACTGGTCAATACTGAATAGAGAAGCCTTCTTTCCAGGTTTACTATCTCTGACTGGTCAATACTGAATAGAGAAGCCTTCTTTCCAGGTTTACTATCTCTGACTGGTCAATACTGAATAGAGAAGCCTTCTTTACATGTTTACTATCTCTGACTGGTCAATACTGAATAGAGAAGCCTTCTTTCCGAGTTTAATATCTCTGACTGGTCAATACTGAATAGAGAAGCCTTCTTTCCAGGTTTACTATCTCTGACTGGTCAATACTGAATAGAGAAGCCTTCTTTCCAGGTTTAATATCTCTGACTGGTCAATACTGAATAGAGAAGCCTTCTTTCCAGGTTTAATATCTCTGACTGGTCAATACTGAATAGAGAAGCCTTCTTTCCAGGTTTACTATCTCTGACTGGTCAACACTGAATAGAGAAGCCTTCTTTCCAGGTTTAATATCTCTGACTGGTCAATACTGAATAGAGAAGCCTTCTTTCCAGGTTTAATATCTCTGACTGGTCAATACTGAATAGAGAAGCCTTCTTTCCAGGTTTACTATCTCTGACTGGGCAATACTGAATAGAGAAGCCTTCTTTCCAGGTTTACTATCTCTGACTGGGCAATACTGCATAATGTTAGGATAATAACCAACCAACATGGTTGAGACTGAGAATACAGCACTATGGAACTGTGGAACCACCCAACACCTGAAAATTGAACTTTGTAGAGTTACAAACTTCCTTCACTATTACCTCTCTGTGAACGATGGAAGACCCTCCTCACTGTGTCCCATCCCTCCGAGCTCACCCCATGCAGGGATTGTCTGGTGGCGCCGCCTGTTGATATCATAGGCTGCGTGGCCATGGAAACAGACTGCTGCGGTACCCGTTGTCCAGTAGAGTAACTAGTGCCATCTGAGTTGACCCTGTCGAGAGCTAGAACCACCGCTGGCGTTTTGGAGGACGAGGAGGTTCTTCTTCCAGAGACTGTGCCAGGGCCTGCTGTCACTGCCTTGGAATCCAAGAGCCTGGCAGAAGTTCTGTGTTAGACAGGGAATAAATAGATATTGGTGTCAAAATCAATTAATTAGGTGTCCATGACACAAATGAAAGTCAAAAAAGATAGAACCACTGTAGGAAAGTAGTGTCACTGATGACCCCCACATCAGCTAACAGAAAGGCTGATCCCTCTGATAACTTTAACCACAGCATTACAATCCAAATATCAATTGCCACTCGTTTCTCATGGTCTGCGTAATGAAACCGGCAGAAATGGCTCTCCCGCTTACCTGAGGACAGGTGTGACGTAGTTGCCGGGCAGAATGCCCACTTACCTGAGGACAGGTGTGACGTAGTTGCTGGGCAGAATGCCCACTTACCTGAGGACAGGTGTGACGTAGTTGCCGGGCAGAATGCCCACTTACCTGAGGACAGGTGTGACGTAGTTGCTGGGCAGAATGCCCACTTACCTGAGGACAGGTGTGACGTAGTTGCCGGGGAGGATGCCCACTTACCTGAGGACAGGTGTGACATAGTTTCCGGGCAGAATGCCCACTTACCTGAGGACAGGTGTGACATAGTTGCCGGGCAGAATGCCCACTTACCTGAGGACAGGTGTGACGTAGTTGCCGGGCAGAATGCCCACTTACCTGAGGACAGGTGTGACATAGTTGCCGGGGAGGATGCCCACTTACCTGAGGACAGGTGTGACATAGTTTCCGGGCAGAATGCCCACTTACCTGAGGACAGGTGTGACATAGTTGCCGGGCAGAATGCCCACTTACCTGAGGACAGGTGTGACGTAGTTGCCGGGCAGAATGCCCACTTACCTGAGGACAGGTGTAACGTAGTTGCCAGGCAGGGTGCCCACTGACCCGAGGACAGGTGTGACATAGTTTCCGGGCAGAATGCCCACTTACCTGAGGACAGGTGTGACGTAGTTGCCGGGCAGAATGCCCACTTACCTGAGGACAGGTGTGACGTAGTTGCCGGGGATGATGCCCACTTACCTGAGGACAGGTGTGACGTAGTTGCTGGGCAGAATGCCCACTTACCTGAGGACAGGTGTGACGTAGTTGCCGGGGAGGATGCCCACTTTGCCCGTCCGTAGAGAGAGGCCTCGGAGCCAGCCCTCCTTAAACTTCCCATAGACCCCCACCATCTCCCCCTTCCTCAACTCCAGTTCCTCAGAACGACGGGGCTTGTAGGAGTACAGAGCAGCACACCTGAAGAACGGATTACATGTTAGGTTACAACAATCTCACATACAGTGTATTCGGAAAGTATTCAGACCCCTTCACTTTTTCAAAATGTTGTTACGTTACAACCTTATTCTAAAATGGATTCAATAATTTTCTCCACTCACCAATCTAAACACAATACCCTATAATGACAAATTTGGTGCACATTTATTAAAAATGAAAAACAGAAATACCTTATTTACATAAGTATTCAGACTCTTTGCTATGAGACTCCAAGTACACAGTGTTCCTTGATGAAAACCTGCTCCAGAGCGCTCACAAAGGTTCAACTTCCAACAGGACAACAACCCTAAGCACACAGCCAAGACAACGCAGGAGTGGCTTTGGGACATGGCCTTGAGTGGCCTTGAGAGGATCTGCAGAGAAGAATGGGAGAAACTCTCCAAATACAGGTGTGCCAAGCTTGTCGCAAAAATGTATAAACAACTATTTTTGCTTTGTCATTATGGGGTATTGAGATGTCATTATGGGCTATTGAGATGTCATTATGGGGTATTGTGATGTCATTGTGGGGTATTGTGATGTCATTGTGGGGTATTGTGATGTCATTATGGGCTATTGAGATGGTATTATGGGGTATTGTGTGTATGGGGTATTGTGATGTCATTGTGGGGTATTGAGATGGTATTATGGGGTAGTGTGATGTCATTATCCTTAATGATTTAGATGCACTATTGTAAAGTGGCTGTTCCACTGGATGTCAGAAGGTGAATTCACCAATTTGTAAGTCGCTCTGGATAAGAGCGTCTGCTAAATGACTTAAATGTAAATGTAAATTATGGGCTATTGAGATGGTATTATGGGGTATTGTGTGTATGGGGTATTGTGATGTCATTATGGGCTATTGAGATGTCATTATGGGGTATTGTGATGTCATTATGGGCTATTGTGATGGTATTATGGGGTATTGTGATGTCATTGTGGGGTATTGTGATGTCATTGTGGGCTATTGAGATGGTATTATGGGGTATTGTGTGTATGGGGTATTGTGATGTCATTATGGGCTATTGAGATGGTATTATGGGGTATTGTGTGTATGGGGTATTGTGATGTCATTATGGGCTATTGAGATGGTATTATGGGGTATTGTGTGTATGGGGTATTGAGATGGTGTTATGGGGTATTGTGTGTATGGGGTATTGTGATGTCATTATGGGCTATTGAGATGGTGTTATGGGGTATTGTGTGTATGGGGTATTGAGATGGTATTATGGGGTATTGTGTGTATGGGGTATTGAGATGGTATTATGGGGTATTGTTTGTATGGGGTATTGAGATGGTATTATGGGGTATTGAGATGGTATTATGGGGTATTGAGATGGTATTATGGGGTATTGTGTGTATGGGGTATTGAGATGGTGTTATGGGGTATTGTGTGTATGGGGTATTGAGATGGTATTATGGGGTATTGTGTGTATGAGGTATTGAGATGGTATTTTGGGGTATTGAGATGGTATTATGGGGTATTGTGTGTATGGGGTATTGAGATGGTGTTATGGGGTATTGTGTGTATGGGGTATTGTGATGTCATTATGGGCTATTGAGATGGTGTTATGGGGTATTGTGTGTATGGGGTATTGAGATGGTATTATGGGGTATTGTGTGTATGGGGTATTGAGATGGTATTATGGGGTATTGTGTGTATGGGGTATTGAGATGGTATTATGGGGTATTGAGATGGTATTATGGGGTATTGAGATGGTATTATGGGGTATTGTGTGTATGGGGTATTGAGATGGTATTATGGGGTATTGAGATGGTATTATGGGGTATTGAGATGGTATTATGGGGTATTGAGATGGTATTATGGGCTATTGAGATGGTATTATGGGGTATTGTGTGTATGGGGTATTGAGATGGTATTATGGGGTATTGAGATGGTATTATGGGGTATTGAGATGGTATTATGGGGTATTGAGATGGTATTATGGGGTCCTGTGTGGCTCAGTCGGTAGAGCATGGCGCTTGCAATGCCAAGCATCGTGGGTTCGATTCCCGCTAGGGCCACCCATATGTAAAAGTAGTGGCCCCAGCCGACTTGTAAGTCGCTTTGGACAAAAGCGTCTGCTAAATGGGATATATTATTGAGATGGTATTATGGGGTATTGTGTGTATGGGGTATTGAGATGGTGTTATGGGGTATTGTGTGTATGGGGTATTGTGATGTCATTATGGGCTATTGAGATGGTATTATGGGGTATTGTGTGTATGGGGTATTGAGATGGTGTTATGGGGTATTGTGTGTATGGGGTATTGAGATGGTATTATGGGGTATTGTGTGTATGAGGTATTGAGATGGTAGTATGGGGTATTGAGATGGTATTATGGGGTATTGTGTGTATGGGGTATTGAGATGGTATTATGGGGTATTGAGATGGTATTATGGGGTATTGTGTGTATGGGGTATTGAGATGGTATTATGGGGTATTGAGATGGTATTATGGGGTATTGAGATGGTATTATGGGGTATTGAGATGGTATTATGGGGTATTGTGTGTATGGGGTATTGAGATGGTATTATGGGGTATTGTGTGTATGGGGTATTGAGATGGTATTATGGGGTATTGTGTGTATGGGGTATTGAGATGGTATTATGGGGTATTGTGTGTATGGGGTATTGTGATGTCATTATGGGGTATTGAGATGGTATTATGGGGTATTGTGTGTATGGGGTATTGAGATGGTATTATGGGGTATTGAGATGGTATTATGGGGTATTGAGATGGTATTATGGGGTATTGAGATGGTATTATGGGGTATTGAGATGGTATTATGGGGTATTGTGTGTATGGGGTATTGAGATGGTATTATGGGGTATTGAGATGGTATTATGGGGTATTGAGATGGTATTATGGGGTATTGAGATGGTATTATGGGGTATTGTGTGTATGGGGTATTGAGATGGTGTTATGGGGTATTGTGTGTATGGGGTATTGTGATGTCATTATGGGCTATTGAGATGGTATTATGGGGTATTGTGTGTATGGGGTATTGAGATGGTGTTATGGGGTATTGTGTGTATGGGGTATTGAGATGGTATTATGGGGTATTGTGTGTATGAGGTATTGAGATGGTATTATGGGGTATTGTGTGTATGGGGTATTGAGATGGTATTATGGGGTATTGTGTGTATGGGGTATTGAGATGGTATTATGGGGTATTGAGATGGTATTATGGGGTATTGAGATGGATTATGGGGTATTGTGTGTATGGGGTATTGAGATGGTATTATGGGGTATTGAGATGGTATTATGGGGTATTGAGATGGTATTATGGGGTATTGAGATGGTATTATGGGGTATTGAGATGGTATTATGGGGTATTGTGTGTATGGGGTATTGAGATGGTATTATGGGGTATTGAGATGGTATTATGGGGTATTGAGATGGTATTATGGGGTATTGTGTGTATGGGGTATTGAGATGGTGTTATGGGGTATTGTGTGTATGGGGTATTGTGATGTCATTATGGGCTATTGAGATGGTATTATGGGGTATTGTGTGTATGGGGTATTGAGATGGTGTTATGGGGTATTGTGTGTATGGGGTATTGAGATGGTATTATGGGGTATTGTGTGTATGAGGTATTGAGATGGTATTATGGGGTATTGTGTGTATGGGGTATTGAGATGGTATTATGGGGTATTGAGATGGTATTATGGGGTATTGAGATGGTATTATGGGGTATTGAGATGGTATTATGGGGTATTGAGATGGTATTATGGGGTATTGTGTGTATGGGGTATTGAGATGGTATTATGGGGTATTGAGATGGTATTATGGGGTATTGAGATGGTATTATGGGGTATTGAGATGGTATTATGGGGTATTGTGTGTATGGGGTATTGAGATGGTATTATGGGGTATTGTGTGTATGGGGTATTGAGATGGTATTATGGGGTATTGTGTGTATGGGGTATTGAGATGGTATTATGGGGTATTGTGTGTATGGGGTATTGTGATGTCATTATGGGGTATTGAGATGGTATTATGGGGTATTGAGATGGTATTATGAGGTATTGAGATGGTATTATGTGGTATTGAGATGGTATTATGGGGTATTGAGATGGTATTATGTGGTATTGAGATGGTATTATGTGGTATTGAGATGGTATTATGGGGTATTGTGTGTAGAAAAAATTTAATCAATTTTAGAATAAGGCTGTAAAGTCACAAAATGTGGAAAAAGTCAAGGGGTCTGAATACTTTCCAAAGTCACTGTAGAGACAGACACTGTAATGAAGTCACTGTAGATACAGACACACTGTAATGAAGTCACTGTAGACACAGACACACTGTAATGAAGTCACTGTAGACACAGACACATTGTAATGAAGTCACTGTAGACACAGACACATTGTAATGAAGTCACTGTAGATACAGACACACTGTAAGGAGGTCACTGTAGATACAGACACACTGTAAGGAAGTCACTGTAGATACAGACACACTGTAATGAAGTCACTGTAGACACAGACACACTGTAAGGAAGTCACTGTAGATACAGACACATTGTAATGAAGTCACTGTAGAGACAGACACACTGCAATGAAGTCACTGTAGACACAGACACATTGTAATGAAGTCACTGTAGATACAGACACATTGTAATGAAGTCACTGTAGACACAGACACATTGTAATGAAGTCACTGTAGAGACAGACACACTGTAATGAAGTCACTGTAGACACAGACACATTGTAATGAAGTCACTGTAGATACAGACACACTGTAAGGAGGTCACTGTAGATACAGACACACTGTAAGGAAGTCACTGTAGATACAGACACACTGTAATGAAGTCACTGTAGACACAGACACATTGTAATGAAGTCACTGTAGATACAGACACACTGTAAGGAAGTCACTGTAGATACAGACACACTGTAAGGAAGTCACTGTAGATACAGACACACTGTAAGGAAGTCACTGTAGATACAGACACACTGTAAGGAAGTCACTGTAGATGCAGACACACTGTAAGGAAGTCACTGTAGATGCAGACACACTGTAGGGAAGTCACTGTAGATGCAGACACACTGTAAGGAAGTCACTATAGATACAGACACACTGTAATGAAGTCACTGTATAGATGAAAAATTCCAAATCTAATGTTATAAATTACCTTTCCAGGTCATGTATGATTTCTAGTGTTGAACCACTGTCACGCTACTCCATTCCGGTGTTACTACTCTGGTTATTACTACTGTGTTCCTGCAGTGTTGCTCCAAGGCTACAGCTGTTACTAGTCCAGTGTTAGTCCAGTGTTAGTCCAGTGTTAGTCCAGTGTTTGTCCAGTGTTTGTCCAGTGTTTGTCCAGTGTTTGTCCAGTGTTAGTCCAGTGTTAGTCCAGTGTTAGTCCAGTGTTTGTCCAGTGTTTGTCCAGTGTTTGTCCAGTGTTTGTCCAGTGTTAGTCCAGTGTTCAAAAGCTGATGGAGTTGCTAGGCGGCGTACTCCTTGGTATCAGCGGAGGTTGTTACTACCATTTTACTACTGTATTACTCCATAGTTACTACTATGTTACTACTACGTTACTCTAATGTTTCTCCAGTTTTACTCACACACTGATGGATAGCTGCTGAGTGGAAGACTGTTTGGTGTCTGCTGAGGCGGAGGGGGTCTGGGGGTTGATCAGAGCCATGGTGATGGTGGGAGGAGCTTCACCACTACTCATCTTCCTCTTACCCTATAAAAACAGAGGAGGAAGACCAGGATGTAAATATGTATACTGCCATAGTGTTCTTCCTCTCACTCTATATAGAGAAAAAGAGGAAGAATTCAAACAGTAAAGACTGAGAAGATATCATGTAAACTGACAGAGGACGACTAAGATGCCCTCATTAAATGTGGAAAAGGGCATTTATGAGGTATAAAGGAGAAATAAAGCAGACTTTAAAGCAGGACTGCTAGAAAGAGAACCTGGGAGAGACAGGAAACAGGAAACAGGAAGATAGACAGACATAAACCTGTATGAATTTAAAAGAAGGATATCATTGTAATTGAATTTAGTCACTCTTTGACAGCATCCCTTTTGATTTGAACAAACAATTACATGCATGTTTGCCAATGCCAGAACATTCCGGAGATAAAGGTGAACCATACCCCATCATTTTTTATTTATTTATATTTATTTATTTAACCTTTATTTAACCAGGTTGGCCAGTTGAGAACAAGTTCTCATTTACAACTGTGACCTGGCCAAGATAAAGCAAAGCAGTGCGACAAAAAACAACAACAGAGTTACACATAAACAAACGTACAGTCAATAACACAATAGAAAAATCTATGTACAGTGTGTGCAAATGTAGAAGAGTAGGGAGGTAAGGCAATAAATAGGCCACAGAGGTGAAATAATTACAATTTAGAATTAACGCTGGTGTGATGGATGTGCAGATGATGATGTGCAAGTAGAGATACTGGGGAGCAAGAGAACTGGAAGGAAAGCGGCCAAAGGAAGTGTTGGCTTTTGGGATGACCAGTGAGATATAATATGTGGACAACTACAAATGCCTACGTGTAACCCCCAAAGTCCACTCCTCCTTTGGCTGCCTTTCCTTCCAGTTCTTTGCTGCCAATGACTGGAACAAATTGCAAAAATCACTGAAGCTGGAGATGCATATCTCCCTCACTAACTTTAAGCATCAGCTGTCAGAGAAGCTTACCGATCATTGCACCTGTACATAGCCCATCTGTAAATAGCCCACCCAACTACCTCATCCCCATATCGTTATTTATTTTTTTGCTCCCCAGTATCTCTACTTGCACATTCATCTTCTGCACATCTATCATTCCAGTGTTTAATTGCTAAATTGTCATTATTTCGCCACTATGGCCTATTTATTGCCTTACCTCCCTAATCTTAAATACATTTGTAAGTCGCTCTGGATAAGAGCGTCTGCTAAATGACTTAAATGTTAAATGTAAATGTAATACATTTGCACACACTGTATATAGAGTTTTCTATTGTGTTATTGACTGTACATTTCTTTATCCCATGTGTAACTCTGTGTTGTTTGTATCGCACTGCTTTGTTCTATCTTGACCAGGTCGCAGTTGTAAATGAGAACTTGTTCTCAACTGGCCAACCAGTTAAATAAAGGGGAAATAAATAAAAAATATTTAAAGTTGTGTCTCAACCGATTGCGGGCACAACAGAAAAAACCTCAGACGACGTACAATAGGATCAACAAATGTGAATGCTGCAGTGCTTTGGGCTTCACCTCGCCATCGGTCAGTGTGACATTGGATAATTAAAGTGCATTCAAGAAAGTTATGTTCAGGCCAACTGTAGGCTAATGTGTTAGTAGATGAGTCATTCTGCCAATCCAATAGCAAATAACCACGGGCTGTTTTAATTATAACAACAAATTAACACATTTTCAATCAAAACGATTATATTAATGACAAATGACAAACAGGTAGTGGTCAAAATTCCGAAACAATAGAATAGACGTGTGGGTGTGTGTTCATTTGTTTTGCACAAATAGGCCTGCATATTTTTTTTTATAAAGAAAAATCTATTAAGAATTATGCCTTTTTAAATTTGTACAGAGAAAACAAGAAATCTAGATGTATATTGTGTATCGTCCAAACCTCTGAAAAAAATGTAGATACTACTTTTAGGCCATTTCGCCCAGCCCTACTCACAATGCCCTATTACTCCTCCTCCCTCTACCCTCCTCCTCCCTCTCTTCTCTCCCCTCCCCTCCTCCTCCTCCTCCCTCTCCTCTCTCACTCCTCTCCCTCTCCTCCTCCTCCTTGTCCTCTCCTCCTCCCTGTCCTCTCTCTTCTCTCCCTCTCCTCCTCCTCCCTGTCCTCTCTTCTCTCCCTCTCCCCTCCTCCTCCTCCATCTCCTCTTCTTCCCTCTCCTCTCCTCCTCCTCCCTGTCCTCTCTCTCTCTTTTCTCTCCACTCCTCCTCCTCCCTCTCCTCCTCCTCCTTGTCCTCTCTCTCTCTCTTATCTTCTCCTCCTCCACCTCCTCCCTCTACTCCTCCTCCTGTTGTAATGGTTTGTGGTTAACAGTGTAGTCATTCTGTAAACACTACATAGTGGTGTTCCAGACACAGGCTATTAGCATCACACCTCTAGAAACACTACATAGTGGTGTTCCAGACCCAGGCTATAAGCATCACACCTCTAGAAACACAGCCTAGCAGGGTGTTCCAGACCCAGGCTATTAGCATCAGACCTCTAGAAACAGCCTGGCAGGGTGTTCCAGACCCAGGCTATTAGTATCACACCTCTAGAAACACAGCCTAGCAGGGTGTTCCAGACCCAGGCTATTAGCATCACACCTCTAGAAACACAGCCTAGCAGGGTGTTCCAGACCCAGGCTATTAGCATCACACCTCTAGAAACACAGCCTAGCAGGGTGTTCCAGACCCAGGCTATTAGCATCACACCTCTAGAAACACAGCCTAGCAGGGTGTTCCAGACCCAGGCTATTAGCATCACACCTCTAGAAACACAGCCTGGCAGGGTGTTCCAGACCCAGGCTATTAGCATCACACCTCTAGAAACACAGCCTAGCAGGGTGTTCCAGACCCAGGCTATTAGCATCACACCTCTAGAAACACAGCCTAGCAGGGTGTTCCAGACCCAGGCTATTAGCCTCACACCTCTAGAAACGCAGCCTAGCAGGGTGTTCCAGACCCAGGCTATAAGCATCACACCTCTCGAAACACAGCCTAGCAGGGTGTTCCAGACCCAGGCTATAAGCATCACACCTCTAGAAACACAGCCTAGCAGGGTGTTCCTACTGTCTCTCCACTTGGTATAATCTCATACCATCTCCAGCAACATAACAAGTCAACTGTTAGCCGCAGGTAACTTCTTAGCAACTGTTAAACTGTTTGAGACTGTTAGCACAGATCTGTTTGTTTGTGCTTCATACGCCAACACCTCTTCCTTTGGTTGTCATCCCAAACATGACTGGCACTCACACAAATCAGATCTGGCAAAGAAACAGGTCAATAAATAAACTGTTCTCCACAGACAGCCTCATAGCATTTTATAGCCGTTGTTGACATGTTGGTAACGTTGATTCTCTGATTATGACGCCCGTACTGTATAACATTAACGTTAAATAAACAGCAATGTTAAAGATGGTATTATAGGAAGTAAAACAAACATCAACATCATGACATCACAACAATAGTGCTGAGGTGGGAAGAAAACACGGAACATCAACAACCTCCTTCTGTTTAGCTGGGTGGGAGGGAAGGAAGGAAGGAAGGGCATGCAGGACTAGGCTTGTCTGCTATTATTGGCACAGCAATGTGAAGGAGTATTACCTGCTCAGTGAAGAGGAAGGAGCTCTCAGGCAGATCAGAGAGGGAGGGAGAGAAAGAGGGAGTGAGAGAGAGATGAGAGCGGGAGGGAGAGAAAGAGGGAGTGAGAGAGATGAGAGCGGGAGGGAGAGAAAGTGGGAAATAAAGAGAGAGAGGGAGATGAGGAATGACAGAGAAAAAGAGGGAGATGAGGAATGACAGAGAAAGAGAGGGAGATCAGGAATGAGAGAGAAAGAGAGGGAGGTCAGGAATGAGAGAGAAAGAGAGGGAGAGAGGAGAGAGATGAGAGGTTTTGTTATATAACTGACTACAGTGACTCATCATCGTCATCATGTGAGGGATCAACAGAGACAGAGGGGTGCTCTGGACCCTCCTCCTCCTCCTCTTTCTATTCCTCCTATGAGGGATCAACAGAGACAGGGGGGTGCTCTGGACCCTCCCCTCCTCCTCCTCTTTCTACTCCTCCTATGAGGGATCAACAGAGAGACAGAGGGGTGCTCTGGACCCTCCCCCTCCTCCTCCTCTTTCTATTCCTCCTATGAGGGATCAACAGAGACAGGGGGGTGCTCTGGACCCTCCCCCTCCTCCTCCTCTTTCTACTCCTCCTATGAGGGATCAACAGAGAGACAGAGGGGTGCTCTGGACCCTCCCCCTCCTCCTCCTCTTTCTACTCCTCCTATGAGGGATCAACAGAGAGACAGAGGGGTGCTCTGGACCCTCCTCCTCCTCCTCTTTCTATTCCTCCTATGAGGGATCAACAGAGAGACAGAGGGGTGCTCTGGACCCTCCTCCTCCTCCTCTTTCTACTAGGTTGCATTTATATTTTTGTTCAGTATTAGAGCCCTGAGGTTTGAAATTAAATCTCTGCAGGTGTGTTTGGATGGCATAGCACTCGCGTCAGAATAACCTGCTTTGAAATGACCAAGGCTATACAGCATAGTGTAGTTGTACGGTTTCACTTTGGGTTAAAAGGTAGAGGATTAATTTCTTTATCTGGGCCCAGGTACAACATAACACACGGTAGGTACTGCACCTGAGTTAGCGTAGCTGCGTAGCTAATGCTGCACCAGCAGTCCACATGATGTTTATGGTACACCAAGGAAGGTCAAGGTTGTTGTGCCCTCCATCTCTTCTCAGATGCACCTCTGCTAAATGAGCACCTGGGAAGCATTGTTGAGCACCCTTCCTGTCTGTGTCTCCATACCAAATTGCACCCTACATAGTGCACTACGTTTGACCAGTGCCCTGGTCTATATAGGGGTATAGGGTCCCATTTCGGACACAGGTGTATTCCATCTCCCAGGCCACACCCACAGCAGGACCATGCAATGTCCTTTCAGACTGCTACGCATCAGCTTGAGGAAAGCCTGGCCTCCTACCAACCACTCTGATTGAAATCTGGGCTTCCCTGCTGTTTCCTATACACTATGCTCCATCTTCCAATACCTCCATCTATCTATCATTCCCTCCCTCCATCTATCTATCATTCCCTCCCTCCATCTATCTATCATTCCCTCCATCTATCTATCATTCACTCCCTCCATCTATCTATCATTCCCTCCATCTATCTATCATTCCCTCCCTCCATCTATCTATCATTCCCTCCCTCCATCTATCTATCATTCCCTCACTCCATCTATCTATCATTCCCTCCATCTATCTATCATTCACTCCCTCCATCTATCTATCATTCCCTCCATCTATCTATCATTCCCTCCATCTATCTATCTATCATTCACCCCCTCCATCTATCTATCATTCACTCCCTCCATCTATCTATCATTCACCCCCTCCATCTATCTATCATTCCCTCCCTCCATCTATCTATCATTCACCCCCTCCATCTATCTATCATTCCCTCCATCTATCTATCTATCTATCTATCTATCATTCCCTCCCTCCAACTATCTATCATTCACTCCCTCCATCTATATATCATTCCCTCCCTCCATCTATCTATCATTCCCTCCATCTATCTATCATTCACTCCCTCCATCTATCTATCATTCCCTCCATCTATCAATCATTCGCCCCCTCCATCTATCTATCATTCACTCCCTCCATCTATATATCATTCCCTCCCTCCATCTATCTATCATTCACTCCCTCCATCTATATATCATTCCCTCCCTCCATCTATCTATCATTCACTCCCTCCATCTATCTATCATTCCCTCTATCTATCTATCATTCCCTCCATCTATCTATCTATCATTCCCTCCCTCCATCTATATATCATTCCCTCCCTCCATCTATCTATCATTCACTCCCTACATCTATCTATCATTCCCTCCATCTATCTATCTATCATTCCCTCCATCTATCAATCATTCGCCCCCTCCATCTATATATCATTCCCTCCCTCCATCTATATATCATTCCCTCCCTCCATCTACTCTATCATTCACTCCCTCCATCTATCTATCATTCCCTCCATCTATCTATCATTCACTCCCTCCATCTATCTATCATTCACTCCCTCTATCTATATATCATTCCCTCCCTCCATCTATCTATCATTCACTCCCTCCATCTATATATTATTCCCTCCCTCCATCTATCTATCATTCACTCCCTCCATCTATCTATCATTCCCTCTATCTATCTATCATTCCCTCCATCTATCTATCTATCTATCTATCTATCTATCTATCTATCTATCTATCTATCTATCTATCTATCTATCTATCTATCTATCTATCATTCCCTCCCTCCATCTATATATCATTCCCTCCCTCCATCTATCTATCATTCCCTCCCTCCATCTATATATCATTCCCTCCCTCCATCTATCTATCATTCACTCCCTCCATCTATCTATCATTCACTCCCTCCATCTATCTATCATTCCCTCCCTCCATCTATCTATCATTCCCTCCCTCCATCTATCTATCATTCCCTCCCTCCATCTATCTATCATTCCCTCCCTCCATCTATCTATCATTCACCCCCTCCATCTATCTATCATTCACCCCCTCATCTATCTAACATTCCCTCCCTCAATTCAATTCAATTCAAGGGGCTTTATTGGCATGGGAAACATGTGTTAACATTGCCAAAGCAAGTAAGGAAAACAATAAAAATTAACAGTAGACATCACACATACAGAAGTTTCAAAACAATAAAGACATTGAAAATGTCATATTATATATATATATACAGTGTTTTTACAAGGTACAAATTTGAAAGGACACAAGATAAAATAAATAAGCATAGATATGGGTTGTATTTACAATGGTGTTTGTTCCTCACTGGTTGCCCTTTTCTCGTGGCAACAGGTCACAAATCTTGCTGCTCTGATGGCACACTGTGGAATTTCACCCAGTAGATATGGGAGTTTTTCAAAATTGGATTTGTTTTCGAATTCTTTGTGGATCTGTGTAATCTGAGGGAAATATGTCTCTCTAATATGGTCATACATTGGGCAGGAGGTTAGGAAGTGCAGCTCAGTTTCCACCTCATTTTGTGGGCAGTGAGCACATAGCCTGTCTTCTCTTGAGAGCCATGTCTGCCTACGGCGGCCTTTCTCAATAGCAAGGCTATGCTCGCTGAGTCTGTACATAGTCAAAGCTTTCCTTAATTTTGGGTCAGTCACAGTGGTCAGGTATTCTGCCGCTGTGTACTCTCTGTGTAGGGCCAAATAGCATTCTAGTTTGCTCTGTTTTTTGTTAATTCTTTCCAATGTGTCAAGTAATTATCTTTTTGTTTTCTCATGATTTGGTTGGGTCTAATTGTGCTGCTGTCATGGGGCTCTGTAGGGTGTGTTTGTGTTTGTGAACAGAGCCCCAGGACCAGCTTGCTTAGGGGACTCTTCTCCAGGTTCATCTCTCTGTAGGTGATGGCTTTGTTGTGGAAGGTTTGGGAATCGCTTCCTTTTAGGTGGTTATAGAATTTAACAGCTCTTTTCTGGATTTTGATAATTAGTGGGTATCGGCCTAATTCTGCTCTGCATGCACTATTTGGTGTTCTACGTTGTACACGGAGGATATTTTTGCAGAATTCTGCGTGCAGAGTCTCAATTTGGTGTTTGTCCCATTTTGTAAAGTCTTGGTTGGTGAGCGGACCCCAGACCTCACAACCATAAAGGGCAATGGGCTCTATGACTGATTCAAGTATTTTTAGCCAAATCCTAATTGGTATGTTGAAATTTATGTTCCTTTTGATGGCATAGAATGCCCTTCTTGCCTTGTCTCTCAGATCGTTCACAGCTTTGTGGAAGTTACCTGTGGCGCTGATGTTTAGGCCAAGGTATGTATAGTTTTTTGTGTGCTCTAGGGCAACAGTGTCCCTCAATCTATCTATCATTCCCTCCCTCCATCTATCTATCATTCCCTCCCTCCATCTATCTATCATTCCCTCCCTCCATCTATCTATCATTCCCTCCCTCCATCTATCTATCATTCACTCCCTCCATCTATCTATCATTCAACCCCTTCATCTATCTATCATTCCCTCCCTCCATCTATATATCATTCCCTCCCTCCATCTATCTATCATTCACTCCCTCCATCTATCTATCATTCCCTCCCTCCATCTATCTATCATTCACTCCCTCCATCTATCTATCATTCCCTCCCTCCATCTATCTATCATTCCCTCCCTCCATCTATCTATCATTCACTCCCTCCATCTATCTATCATTCCCTCCCTCCATCTATCTATCATTCCCTCCCTCCATCTATCTATCATTCAACCCCTCCATCTATCTATCATTCACTCCTCCATCTATCTATCATTCACTCCCTCCATCTATCTATCATTCACTCCCTCCATCTATCTATCATTCCCTCCCTCCATCTATCTATCATTCCCCTCCCTCCATCTATCTATCATTCACTCCCTCTATCTATCTATCATTCCTCCTCCATCTATATATCATTCTCTCCCTCCATCTATCTATCATTCACTCCCTCCATCTATCTATCATTCCCTCCCTCCATCTATATATCATTCACTCCCTCCATCTATCTATCATTCACCCCCTCCATCTATCTATCATTCCCTCCTCCATCTATCTATCATTCCCTCCCTCCATCTATCTATCATTCCCTCCCTCCATCTATCTATCATTCACTCCTCCATCTATCTATCATTCACTCCCTCCATCTATCTATCATTCACTCCCTCCATCTATCTATCATTCCCTCCCTCCATCTATCTATCATTCCTCCTCCATCTATCTATCAATCCCTCCCTCCATCTATCTATCATTCCCTCCCTCCATCTATATATCATTCCCTCCCTCCATCTATCTATCATTCACCCCCTTCATCTATCTATCATTCACTCCCTCCATCTATCTATCATTCCCTCCCTCCATCTATCTATCATTCCCTCCCTCCATCTATCTATCAATCCCTCCATCCATCTATCTATCATTCCCTCCCTCCATCTATCTATCTATCATTCACTCCCTCTATCTATCTATCATTCACTCCCTCCATCTATCTATCATTCACTCCCTCCATCTATCTATCATTCACCCCCTCCATCTATCTATCATTCCCTCCCTCCATCTATCTATCATTCCCTCCCTCCATCTATCTATCATTCCCTCCCTCCATCTATCTATCATTCACTCCCTCCATCTATCTATCATTCACTCCCTCCATCTATCTATCATTCCCTCCCTCCATCTATCTATCATTCCCTCCCTCCATCTATCTATCAATCCCTCCCTCCATCTATCTATCATTCCCTCCTCCATCTATCTATCATTCCCTCTCTCCATCTATCTATCATTCCCTCCCTCCATCTATCTATCATGCCCTCCCTCCATCTATCTATCATTCCCTCCCTCCATCTATCTATCATTCCCTCCCTCCATCTATCTATCATTCCCTCCCTCCATCTATCTATCATTCACCCCCTCCATCTATCTATCATTCACTCCCTCCATCTATCTATCATTCCCTCCCTCCATCTATCTATCATTCCCTCTCTCTCCATCTATCTATCATTCCCTCCCTCCATCTATCTATCATTCACTCCCTCCATCTATCTATCATTCCCTCCCTCCATCTATCTATCATGCCCTCCCTCCATCTATCTATCATTCACTCCCTCCATCTATTTATCATTCACCCCCTCCATCTATCTATCATTCACTCCCTCCATCTATCTATCATTCCCTCCATCCATCTATCTATCATTCACTCCATCTATCTATCATTCCCTCCCTCCATCTATCTATCATTCCCTCCCTCCATCTATCTATCATTCCCTCCATCTATCTATCATTCCATCCCTCCATCTATCTATCATTCCCTCCCTCCATCTATCTATCATTCCCTCCATCTATCTATCATTCCATCCCTCCATCTATCTATCACTCCCTCCCTCCATCCCTCCCTCACTCCCTCCCTATGCCATTTGGGATGCAGACTCTCCTCTGACTCAATGATCCTTTTAAGGACTAGTTAGTCTGAAAACAGCCTGTGTTATAGGACTAGTTAGTCTGAAAACAGCCTGTGTTATAGGACTAGTTAGTCTGAAAACAGCCTGTGTTATAGGACTAGTTAGTCTGAAAACAGCCTGTGTTATAGGACTAGTTAGTCTGTAAACAGCCTGTGTTAAAGGACTAGTTAGTCTGAAAACAGCCTGTGTTAAAGGACTAGTTAGTCTGAAAACAGCCTGTGTTAAAGGACTAGTTATCCTGTAAACAGCCTGTGTTACAGGACTAGTTAGTCTGAAAACAGCCTGTGGACTAGTTAGTCTGAAAACAGCCTGTGTTATAGGACTAGTTATCCTGTAAACAGCCTGTGTTACAA
>NW_027011673.1:0-22773 GCF_036934945.1 Oncorhynchus masou masou | reverse complement strand
GTCCTTATCCGTCCCTCTCGCTCTCCACACCTCTCTCTAACCTGGCCCACGTCAATACAAAATCCTGCCTCAAACCAACACCCGTGCCCTAACCCATACCACTCCGGCAAAGGCACAGTCCCAAAAGGACATACGCATAGTCTCCTCCCTGCCACAAGAGGATCTTGGACAGGTGGGGGATTGCACCAAACTATACCGGCATGATGGAACGTACCTGGGCAAGCACTTATGGAGGCTCAAACCAATTCAGGTCCTTGAGCCCGTTGTCCAGACCCTGCTCCTGCACTCCCTCCCCAGACCACTTCCGAGATGCCCACTACAGGTGCCGGACACCCTGCCTTTCTGACCTCGTACAGGTGCCTGTGATTTTAAACCCTACTCGGCAACTTCAACCTCAGGGTGCGCACGCAGCCACTTGGCCGCATGACCAAAAGTGCCACGGCAGCTGATCCGCCCGAGGACCCGTGTTAGACCACACCATTATGCTTCTCGCCTGATACGAGAAGAAACACCCGCAGGGGAGGTAACTGGACGGGGTGTATCACTGGATGAGCAAGCTCCGTTAACAAGAAAGAAACAAAAATTGCGTCCAGCTTGAGGGGGAAATGTGGTACCCCCTACCTCCCTCCCCGATGGGACAGAGCATGCGTGCCCTGGCGACCCACCTCGCACCTGCCACTCCACATAAACTAAAACACAAGCCCTCACTAGAGGCCTCCTCAGACAAGCCGGCAATGGGTAGATGTACGCCAAATACAAAAGAGATGGCAACACATCCACCTTTAGGACCAGGACTTCCTGCCCATAAAGACAAATACCTAGCCTTCCACATTGCTAGCTTCCTCTGTACCACTGCGATACGGATGTTCCAGTTTAGCGTCGCTGAGCCGGAGGTCTCAAAATGGACCCTGAGAATCCCCTCAGGGCCCCCTCACAGAGAGATAACCCCCAGGCACATCCGCCATTCCGAAAAACTTGACGGAAGACTTTGCATGGTTCAGAACCGCTCCCGACGCTCGGGTGAAATCCCCAAGATGGCAAGGGACCTTGTCAGGGCACGAAGTCCTTGCACAGCAGCAAGGAAGTGCTGCCGTGCGTACTGCGCTATCTTAACACGCAGCCCACCACTCTCAGGGATCAACAAGCCTTCCACCACTGTGTCTACCCTAATGGCAGCCCCCAGATGCTCCATGCAGAACGAAGAGGAGAGCGAGAGGGCACCCTGCCTGACCCCAGACGAGAGGTCAGCACACCATGACTATTTACACTAACTCGGCACCCCACTCCGACATATAATGTACGAATCCATCCTATGAACTTCTCCCCAATCCCAATCGACCTAACACTCTGAATAAAAAGGATCTATTCACGCAATCAAAGGCTTTCGCCCTGACTCCAGCTTTACCAAACCCAAGCGATGGAGTCCCTGATTAACTGTAGGTTCCATCTAATAGAGCTGGCCCTCTACCCTACACGCCTGATCCTCATGGACGACGTAGGAAGGGCTGTGCGCAACCGGTCTGCTAAAACCTTTGCAAGTAGCTTGTAATCTACACACAGCATGGTCAACGTCAGCCCAGCTGCCAAGGTCTGTTACTTCCCCTTCTTATATAAAAGTGACAGCACACCAACAGCCATTGGCGCCTTATCTCAGTTCACACTGGTCACGATGGCAACACCCACCTCGTAGCACGCGCTCTCCAGCAGGTGTATGTCACTGATCATCCCGAAAGCCAACACCTCATTTGCCGCCTTTCGGCTCCAGTTCTCTGCTGCCTGTGACTGGAACGAATTGCAAAAATCGCTGAAGTTGGAGACTTGAGCAGCTCTACCGATCGCTGCAGCTGTCCATAGTCTTATCGGTAAATAGCCCACCCAATTTTACCTACCTTATCTCCATACTGTTTTTATTTATTTACTTTTCTGCTCTTTGCACATCAATATCTCTACCTGCACATGACCACCTGATCATTTATCACTCCAGTGTTAATTTGCAAAATTGTAATTATTTGCCTACCTCCTCATGCCTTTGCACACAATATATAGACTCCTTTTTCTTTCTTTTTCTACTGTGTTATTGACTTGTTTATTGTTTACTCCATGTGTAACTCTGTGTTGTCTGTTCACACTGCTATGCTTTATCTTTGGCCAGGTCGCAGTTTGCAAATGAGAACTTGATCTCAACTAGACTACCTGGTTAAATAAAGTTGAAATAAAAAAATAAAAAAAATTGATCACCCCGACCCCCGGTTCTCAAGGATGGCTTTCAAGACTTATGTTCTAGAAAGCCACTAAAAGCACGCCCAGGAAAGCCGAGCCTTTCCGCCTCCTGCAACTCCCTGAGCTGCGCCTTTAGGGTTGCGGATCCCTCCCAGTCAAACGACCGCCGAGGTTGCCCGCCTCGTACTCGAGTTCAATTAACCTTTGGATACGATCCACCTCCCTCCTCTCCTCCCTTTTTTCCTCTTTGCAATACCCTATTATAAAAGCCCTAATCCTCACCTTAACTAATTCCCACCACTCTAACAACCCTCGCACATGGACCGGAGGCCTTCAAGCCTACAAAGGAAACCAAAAACCCGTCAACAAAAGCCTGCTCCTCCAGCACATCCCGATCTAACTTCCAGTACCCCCTACCAAAGAGGCAGACTGGCGACCCCACCTGCAGGAGCACCCCATCGTGATCCGAAAAGAAAACAGGCAACAGCTGCCCAGACAACTTACCTAAAGACCTGGGTACAAAAATATAGTCGAGCCCCTGGAGTTGCGCCATGTAGGACCGGCCATTGGAGTAGGCAGGCCACCATCAACCAGACCATGGCAAGCCATTAGCCCGGTGATGGCGCCTGCACTGCTATCCCCCTATTCCTAAATCTGTATTAAAGTCCCCCTATCACTAATTTCATATTTGTGACACACAGGGGCGCCAGACGGTCCACCATCTCCCTCCTGTCTGCCACCACCTGTGGCCCATACACCACCACAAATCTAAATTTACAATCCCCTATCGTGGCATCCACCCCAATAACCCTCCCCTGCATCACCACAAAAGAACCTTCCACTTTTACCTCCCTGTGCCCACACAAAATCCCTACCCCCGATGAGTGCACCCCCCCCCCAATACCCCAAACCGACTCCCTTTGTCCCACTCCCTCTTAAACCTACTAACATCCCCTCCCATCCCCCTAGGTGAACCTCCTGTAAAAAACAAAAATCAAACCCCACACCCTCCAAATAACTAAAAACCGTCCCTCTTAACAAAATCCCTTAAACCCTTACATTTAAACTAACAAAAGTAAAATTAGACCCCATGAAAGAATAAAATAAAAACATGTAATACACTCGAATACTAAACCCAGAGAGAAAAAAACTGGAGACTCACCCGATGCTTCCTGCTCCATATCTACCGGTGATAACACCATCCGTACTCCCAACGTCTCTTCCTCCATCTCGCCAACCCAGGATGCAGGATTAGTGTTGGCTCCGGGGTGCCCTGCACCCTGGGTCTACTCCCACACCCTCCCACCCTAGCGCTGCAGGTAGTTTGGAAAAAATAGGGAGGCTGAGTCCCCAAACAAAAAAACTCCCCACCTCCCCTCCTGTACCCAGTCCTGGGTCTTGTTAGGTGTGGCCCCACCCAACAGAAGTTGAGGGCCTGGGGAAACCAGCAGCAACCCAGAGGTTTCTCCCACCCCCATCGCTCTCTTGGCCATCCCCTCTCTCACTGTCGGCCAATCGCACTTCACTCTTCTTCTTTGGTGATAGCGGCAGTGGAGAGATACCACCTCCCCCGCCAGCTCCCCTCCCACCATACCCCCTCAACTCTTCCACCAGGGCACTTTCCCCCACTCTAATTGCTCTTCCACCGTCTCCTTCTCCACCACCCTCCCGCGCTTTCTTCTCCTGCCCTCAACTCGGTTGCCTTCTTCCGCCGCTTTTCCTGGTTCTCCTACTCCCCCGTGCCTTCCGTTTCCTTCTCTCTTCCATCCTCCACTTCTTGCTCCTCCTCCTTCCTTGCCGCCTCTTCCCCTCTGACCTGTACTCTGGTCATGAGGCATGCTTCCTTTCCTCCTCATCTTCCCCCCATCCCCCGTTCCTTCCCCAGCCGAGACGTGTATGACCTCTGACGGCCGGGCACCGCCGCTTATTAGGTGTGCTGACGAGCCACACCCGTGGCACGCCTTCGGCTTGTCACAATCCTTCGCCGTGCTCCCCAGATCTACAAAATCTGCATTTTTCTGTGCTGCACGAGGCGAAGATGTGGTCGTAGGGCCACAGCGCCTGCAAAATGGGGGCTGACGTGCATAAAACAACGCCCTGTCAGCCCCTTAGGAGAGAACATAGCAGGAGGATGGAGGTGGCCACTCATGTCCCTTTGGTCCCTCCCTGAGGAGGGCCTGGAAGCCTCTCCTCCCATTCCAAAACCCAAGGGAGTCTTTTGAGGTGCTTTGCTGAGGAGATGTTATCCATGTATCTCCCCAGAAAGGCCCTCACCTCTTCTTCCTTAACGTATGGGTTGTACATGTTGACAGTTACAACCCTAAAGTTGTTCTTCGCCAGGCTTGTTATTTCATAGTGGCTCATCGGCCTCTCACCTCACACTGCTCTTGCTCTTCTCAGGATATATCATGTTTCTCCTCTGTATTTAGTGCCACGTCGTATGCTCCCTCCAACGAGTTGCCTTGGAAGCAAAACACGCCCTTCCTTCACCGTCAGCTTTAGAATCCCCATCATGATTGTCCTTCCAAAAGCCTTTCGTCCTAAAGGCTCCAACTCCTTTTCCTTCCAAGCAAACCGATCGTGTTAGCCAGCCCAATCCCAGGACCGACCGTGTTGATGGATTTTGCACCATCTCCGCAAGGAGAATGGCGCACCCGGGCCTCACGTTCTCTTCTCTTCCAAAACAAGGAAAAAGAAAGGCTCAGTCACTTTGGTTTATCTGATGCAACAAAACAAAGAGACAGGAACAATCACCCACAAAAACCCCACACAAAACAGGCTACCTAACATGCATGGTTCCCAATCAGAGACAATGACTAACACCTGCCTCTGATTGAGAACCATATCAGGCCAAACCTGAAATAGACAAACTAGACACACAACATAGAATGCCCACCCAGCTCACGTCCTGACCAACACTAAAACAAGGAAAACACACAAGAACTATGG
Source organism: Oncorhynchus masou masou (assembly GCF_036934945.1). Taxonomy (NCBI): domain Eukaryota; kingdom Metazoa; phylum Chordata; class Actinopteri; order Salmoniformes; family Salmonidae; genus Oncorhynchus; species Oncorhynchus masou. Next base: position 17,604 of record NW_027011673.1, on the reverse strand, counting down.
TCAGAACGTGACAATTACAGACCTCTACATGCTGTGTAAGTCGGAAAACCTGCAAAAATCGGTAGTGTATCAAATACTTGTTTTCCCCACTGTACATATACATATATGGGTGAGCGATAGCTGTGTGGCATAGGCAAGATGCAGTAGATGGAATAGAGCATTATATATATATATGAGATGCGTAATGAAGGATATGTAAACATTATTAAAGTGGCCTTATTGAAAGTGACTAATGATAGGCATAGGCAAGATACAGTCAATGGTATAGAACAGTATATACATATGAAATGAGTAATGTAGGATATGTAAACATTATTAAAGTGGCCTGAATAATGATAGGCATATAGGGCAAGATACAGTCAATGGTATAGAACAGTTTAAACATATGAAATGAGTAATGTAGGATATGTAAACATTATTAAAGTGGCGTATTTAAGGTGACTAGTGATACCTTTATTACAGTGCCTTGCGAAAGTATTCGGCCCTTGAACTTTGCGACCTTTTGCCACATTTCAGGCTTCAAACATAAAGATATAAAACTGTATTTTTTGTGAAGAATCAACAACAAGTGGGACACACCGTGAAGTGGAACGACATTTATTGGATATTTCAAACTTTTTAACAAATCAAAAACTGAAAAATTGCTGCAAAATTACTCAGCCCTTAAGTTAATACTTTTAGCACCACCTTTTGCTGCATTACAGCTGTACTGTTAGTATGTCTACTGTTTTGCACATCGAGAGACTGATTTTTTCCCCATTCCTCTGCAAACAGCTCGAGCTCAGTGAGGTTGGATGGAGAGTATTTGTGAACAGCAGTTTTCAGTTCTTTCCACAGATTCTCGATTGGATTCAGGTCTGGACTTTGACTTGGCCATTCTAACACCTGGATATGTTTATTTTTGAACCATTCCATTGTAGATTTTGCTTTATGTTTTGATCATTGTCTTGTTGGAAGACAAATCTCCGTCCCTGTCTCAGGTCTTTTGCAGACCCATCAGGCTTTCTTCCAGAATGGTCCTGTATTTGGCTCCATCCATCTTCCCCATCAATTTTAACCATCTTCCCTTTCCCTGCTGAAGAAAAGCAGCTCAAAACCATGATGCTGCCACCACCATGTTTGACAGTGGGTATGGTGTGTTCAGGTGATGAGCTGTGTTGCTTTACGCCAAACATAATGTTTTGCATTGTTGCCAAAAAGTTCAATTTTGGTTTCATCTGGACTAGAGCACCTTCTTCACATGTTTGGTGTATCTCCAGGTGGCTTGTGGCAAACATTAAATGACACTTTTCATGGATATCTTTAAGAAATGGCTTTCTTTCTTGCCACTCTTCCATAAAGGCCAGATTTGTGCAATATACGACTGATTGTTGTCCTATGGACAGAGTCTCCCACCCAGCTGTAGATCTCTGCAGTTCATCCAGAGGATCATGGGCCTCTTGGCTGCATCTCTGATCAGTCTTTCCTTTGTATGAGCTGAAAGTTTAGAGGGACTGCCAGGTCTTGCAGATTTGCAGTGGTCTGATAATTCTTCCATTTCAATATTATCGCTTGCACAGTGCTCCTTGGGATGTTTAAAGCTTGGAAAATTTTTTGTATCCAAATCCGCTTTAAACTTCTTCACAACAGTATCTCGGACCTGCCTGGTGTGTTCTTGTTCTTCATGATGCTCTCTGCGCTTTTAACGGATCCTGAGACTATCACATGCAGGTGCATTTATATGGAGACTTGATTACACACCGTGGGATTGTATTTATCATCATTAGTCATTTAGGTCAACATTGGATCATTCAGAGATCCTCACTGAACTTCTGGAGAGAGTTTGCTGCACTGAAAGTAAAGGGGCTGAATAATTTTGCTCACGTTCCAGGGCACGCACAGAAAATATCTTTGCAGTTCTGGACACGTCAGAGTGTTTTCGAAAGCTATCAATTATATGCATAGTCGAGCATCTTTTTGTGACAAAATGTCTTGTTTAAAACGGGAACGTTTTCATCCAAAATGAAATGCGCCCTTAGAGTTTCAACAGGTTAACTGCCTGTTCAGGGGCAGAACGACAGATTTGTACCTTTGTCAGCTCGGGATTCGAACTTGCAACCTTTGGTTAGTAGACCAATGCTCTAACCACTAGGCTACCCTGCCGCCCCACACAACATAGAATGCCCACCCAGCTCACGGCCTGACCAACACTAAAACATTGATATTCGGCAAGCGGGATATACGCTGCACGGGCTAGATAGAACAGCACACTCTGGTAAAATGAGGGGCGGCGGTCTGTGCATATTTGTAAACAACAGCTGGTGCACGAAATGTAAGGATGTCTCTAGATTGCCTAAAGTACAGGAGCTACTATCTTGTCTCATCGCTACAACTCCCTTACGGGCTCGGGAGAGACGAAGGTTGAAAGTCATGCGTCCTCCAAAGCCAATTGTGCGTCGGCCCACAGACCTCCTGGTCGCAGCCGGATACGATAGAGACTGAGCGCGAACCCAGAGTCTCTGGTGGCACAGTGGTTAAAGGCGCTGTACTGCAGCGCCAGCTGTGCCACCAGAGACTCTGGGTTCGCGCTCAGGCTCTATCGTATCCGGGCCGCGACCGAGGCCTGTGGGGCGACTGCACTCTGGTGGCACAGCTGGCGCTGCAGTACAGCGCCCTTAACCACTGTGCCACCCGGGAGGCCGACAGTACCTTATGATAAACTGCAGACCACACTATTTGCCAAGAGAGTTTTCATCTATACTTTTCTTGGCTGTTTATTTACCACCATAGACGGATGCTGGCACTAAGACCGCACTCAGTCAGCTGTATAAGGAAATAAGCAAACAGGAAACCGCTCACCCAGAGGCAGCGCCCCAAGTGGACGGAGAATTTAATGCAGGGAAACTTAAATCAGTTCTTCCTAATTTCTATCAACATGTTAAATGTGCAACCAGAGAGAAAAAAATCTAGATCACCTGTACTCCACACACAGAGACACATACAAAGCTCTCCCTCGCCCTCCATTTGGTAATATGACCACAATTATATCGTCCTGATTCCCGCTTGCAAGCAAACATTAAAGCAGGAAGCACCAGTGACTCGGTCTATAATGAAATTGGTCAGATGAAGCTGATGCTAAACTACAGGACTGTTTTGCTATCACAGACTGGAACATGTTCTGGGATTCTTCCGATGGCATTGAGGAGTACACCACATCAGTCACTGGCTTTATCAAAAGTACATCGAGGACGTCGTCACCACAGTGACTGTACGTACATACCCTAACCCGAAGCCATGGATGATAGGCAACATTCGCACTGAGCTAAAGACTAGAGCTGCCGCTTTCAAGGTGCGGGACTGTAACCCGGAAGCTTATAAGACATCCTGCTATGCCCACCGACGAACCATCAAACAGGCAAAGCATCAATACAGGGCTAAGATTGAATTGCACTACACCGGCTCCGACACTCGTCTTATGTGACAGAGATTGCAAACTATTACAGACTGTAAAGGGAAGCACAGCCACAAGCTGCCCAGTGACACGAGCCTACCAGATGAGCTAAATCAATTCTATGCTCGCTTCGAGTCAAGCAACACTGAGGCATGCATGAGAGCATCAGCTGTTCCAGGCAACTGTGTGATCACGCTCTCTATGGCCGACGTGAGTAAGACCTTTGAACAGGTCAACATTCCCAAGGCTGCTGGGCCAGACGGATTACCAGGACGTGTGCTCCAGGCATGTGCTGACCAACTGGCAGGTGTCTTCACGGACATTTTTAACATGCCCCTGATTGAGTCTGTAATACCAACATGTTTCAAGCAGACCACCATAGTCCCAGTGCCCAAGAACACGAAGGCAACTTGCTCTAATGACTACAGACCCGTAGCACTCACGTCCGTAGCCATGAAGTGCTTTGAAAGGCTGGTAATGGCTCACATCAACACCATTATCCCAGGAACCCTAGACCCACTCCAATTTGCATACCGCCCAAACAGATCCACAGATGGTGCAATCTCTATTGCACTCCACACTGTCCTTTCCCACCTGGACAAAAGGAACACCTATTTGAGAATGCCATTCATTGACTCCAGCTCAGCGTTCAACACCATAGTACCCTCAATGCTCATCACTAAAGATCATCACTAAGGATCCTGGGACTGAACACTTCCCTCTGCAACTGGATACTGGACTTCCTGGACGGGCCGCTCCCAGGTGGTGAGGTAGGTAGCAACACATCTGCCACACTGATCCTCAACACTGGAGCCCATCAGGGGTGCTTGCTCAGTCCCTCCTGTACTCCATGTTCACCCACGACTTCGTGGCACAGGCACGACTCAAACACCATCATTAAGTTTGCAGACGACACAACAGCGAAAGGCCTGATCACCGACAACGACAAAACAGCCCCATAGTGAGGAGGTCAGAGACCCTAGCAGGGTGGTGCCAGAATAACAACCTATCCCTCAACGTAACCAAGACTAAGGAGATGATTGTGGTTTCACAGCAAAAGGAGAACCCAGCACGCCCTCATTCTCATCGACGGGGTTGTGGTGGAGCAGGTTAACAGCTTCAAGTTCCTTGGTGTCACATCACCAACAAACTAGAATGATCCAAACACACCAAGACAGTCGTGAAGAGGGCACGGCAAACCTATTCCCCCTGGAGGAAACTATAAAGATTTGTGATGGGCCCTAAAGGTCTACAGCTGCAACATCGAGCATCCTGACTGGTTGCATCACTGCCTGGTACTGCAAATGCTCGGCCTCCGACCACAAGGCACCACAGAGGGTAGTGCGTACGGCCCAGTACATCACTGGGGCTAAGCTGCCTGCCATCCAGGACCTCTACACCAGGCGGTGTCAGAGGAAGGCCCTAAAATTGTCAAAGACCCCAGCCACACCAGTCATAGAGAGAAATTCCTACTGCCGCATGGCAAGCGGTACACCAGAGCACTAAGTCTGGACCAAAAGGCTTCTCAACAGTTTTACCCCCCAAGCCATAAGACTCCTGAACAGGTAATCAAATGGCTACCTAGACTATTTGCATTGTGTGTGTCCCCCAACACCTCTTTATGCTGCTGCTACTGTCTGTCTATTATATCTGCATTGTCACTTTAACTATACATTAATGTACATACTACCTCAATTAGGCCCGACTAACCAGTGCCCCCACACATTGGCTACACGGACTATCTGCATTGTGTCCCGTGTCCCGCCACCCCCTCTTTTTTATCATATATGCATAGTCACTTTAACCATACCTACATGTACATACTACCTCAATTAGCCTGACTAACCAGTGCTACTGTATATATATAGCCTTGCTACTGTATTTAGCTACTGTATATAGCCTATAGCCTCGCTACTGTATATAGCCTATAGCCTCGCTACTGTATATAGCCTATAGCCTCACTACTGTCTTTTTTACTGTTGTATTTATTTCTTTACTAATCTATTGTTCACCCAATACCTTTTTTTACTTAAAAATTGCACTATTGGTTAGAACCGTAAGTAAGCATTTCACTGTAAGGTCTACTACACCTGTTGTTTTTGGGGCACGTGACAAATAAACTTTGATTTGACTGACTTTTTCCCTCGTATCGTTTTTCTAGTTAGGAAGTACAGTGGGGCAAAAAGTATTGTCAGCCACCAATTTTGGCTGACTAAATTGTGTAATATTTATGTCCAATGGCCGATGAGCACCGATGCACTATCATTTGTTGTCTGTTGTCTGTAGCTTGTGAGGTGTGGAAACACTTTGTTGCTTTTATGAATTTTGTCTTGCTGCTTTTTGCTCTATGTTGCTCTGTCTGTATGCTACGTCTTGCTTGTTCTATGTTGCTATTGTCTATATTGTAATTGTTTTTAATAACCTGCCCAGGGACTGCGGTTGAAAATTAGCCGGCTGGTTAAAACTGGCACTTTTACTGAAAACGTTGATTAATGTGCACTGTCCCTGTAAAAATAAACTCAAACTCAATTTCTCTTAATTTGACAAGGATTAGAAAGGATTTGCCAGCAGATTGTCGACTTGATTCATGACTGCTAGATCAGATGTTGAAAGTATGTTGACATTCCAATCAAAGCTACTGTAAATAACGTGATTTGACATAATTTTCATCTGTGGCTAATGACCTTGAGCCTTCTCGGATGGACACTTCTTATGTAACTATGGCAGCACCAAAGGTGCTTTAATTTTCAAGGTCTCCTCCCCACGAATGACAGAACAGAGATAATCATGGTGCAACTAGAGAACATTACCGACACGCACTACATATTTCCGCTGGCTACCCCACCACAGAAAGCACTGAGCTTGGCTGAAACACCTGCGTTTTGGATCTGCCTTACTCAAGAAAGAAAGAGACCACGTTTGTATGCAGCTTATTTAAATAAATATTTATTTTTACAAACTTCGACACATTAATGCCAAACATGCAAAACAGGTAAGCCCAAAAAACAAATTGAAAATGACCAATCTACATCGTTTCAAACCCCGTAAGATCAATTAGTATTAAATTCCCACCAAACTCAGTTTAAAATGTTTTTTTGCATTGAATGCATCTCAAGCCACCGCATCTGCCAGTGTGTAAGGTGTTAGTAAGACCATGAGATGTCCCAAAAACCAGTCAACTCACTTCCCTAGCAAACGCAAACATTTTCTCTACAACCATCTTGGGACTAGTCTGAAATTCCTAACTTGTCTGTAGCATATGAACAGTCTACACACGACAACTCCTCTGGAAAGGTCAGACTCAAACATCGCTTGAAGGTCCCACAGTATCAGTTGATGCCAGAAATGTATCCTGATCTCCCAGATCTAGCAAGGACAGACAGAACAAACTATGGGCTCATCGCAAATAATTAGTCAAGGGAGTTGTGAAATTGGAAAAATATCCTTGTAACACAATATAGCTTAGAAACCCCTGGCTTATATTTATGGGATGATCAGTCTAATGTTAAGCATCCCTTTGGCGGAGAGCCAACCAGCAAGGCCCAGTGTCAATTCAAATATACTTTACAGCCAGCCTTCCCCTGAACATCTGTCGGCTAGTTAGTAAATGACTGGTCACAGGTCAATGTAGCTGGGGTAAAGTAAATCTAATGCAAGCAGCCTGCAAGTGACTGAACTGTTTTGGCCACAAGGAATAAAAGACAAGTCATGTCCTAGTTGATATGGCATAAATGCTACAACTGGCCAAAGGTGAACATTCCTATAACTCATTCTGAAATAAGGATTTCATTTGTGGCACGTCAAAACTAGTCTACCTTATGAAATCAATGGGCTGAGCTATGTGATCAATAAAGGGGCTGGACACAAGTGGAACAGAGCAAATTACTTGGCAGGTCAAGCTTTAGAATTTAGAGACAGGAGGAGAAACATGTTATAGTATTTTTATTTTACAAGAAAAGTGTCACAAGTAAACTTTTCATTTTTAAAGGTTAATTGAACCTGGCCTTAAAAACAAATCTAAGCATATCACATCATGATTTATACAATTAAATCTCATGCTAACCCATACAATTCCATATTCTACAATTAAATTACAAATGTACATCAAGCCTCTGACAAAGTACTCACTGCAGGTGCAGAAATGCTACTGTCCCTGCATGTGCCCACATTCATTTATACCTTATTTTGAAGTGCCTCAACCAACATTTCTTTAGATATGTTAACTTCTTAACAAATTACTAAACTACCCTGGTGTCTACACAGGAACAACAGGACCAAACGGTTCAAAGAGCAGAGTTCCGTACAGTACATACTCATCATGGACTGCCTCCATGGAGAGGATCGTACAGTTCCGCCTATGGGCATGGGGCCAGTGTGCGAGGTGCGAAGGCCTACTGGTTTGAAGGTGTGAGGGCAAATAACAATTCCCATCAGTGAAGTACAAATGGGTTCTCGTCCAGCACGGAACTCCACCAAATCTCTTCGGTTAGGAGCGCACATGACTGTTCTGAAAAGTAAATACAAAATGAGCTATAAAGTAAAAAGGTTTGCCCCATCTCGGCCGCTGATGTTCAAGTCTTGCCGGTGTTTGTTCACTGCGCAACAGCCCTCTAGAAGCGCCCCTGTAGTGAGCCCCCCACCATGATGGGTATGATGAGCGCAATCGAGCTGGACTGCAAGGATGCACTGGCTCCTTTGGGAATATTTGTTGTTCTTGGTGACATCGGGCATCTTGGTCATGTTGGAACTCGCACCGCCAGCTTGGGTCGTAGCATTCACGGCAGGGGACTGTGTGGTAGTGTTTTGCGCGTGGACCTAAAACAGGAGAGCAGAGGAGCTTGTCACATGTGAAACAGGTAAACCTAAAACATTTGACGAATCGGGACAATTATCAATAGGACTTCACTTTCGTACGACTCATTTTTAAAAGGGCAAACGTTAATCTTGGCACACAGTAGCCTAGGCAGTAAAAACACAGCCCTATGGAAATATATTCCAACAATATGCACCTTTACTTAAGACATGTTGTAAGTGCCATCACCTTGTGGACAACGGTTTCCATAGTTTATAGGATAATGGGCAACGTCCTGAATTTGAATTGCGCAGGGTAGGCTTTAAAAAAAAATACCGTCACGCTTAAATTACAATTAGCCAGCCAACGCATGACGTTGTAACTTTAGATCAAGGATTCAGTAACCTATCTGAAGAGGCGTCACCGTTCCACATTGCGCTGGCACGCTCGATTTTGCCAACATGTTGTCAATCATACTGACTGAAAACATCTGTGGTCAATTATACGCGCCATCATTCCGATTGTCAATGTCAAAAATCATACACTTTTGGTAACAAAGGCCTGATTAAAAAGCCACAATGAAAGTAGCACCAGTCCTGTTGAAATACATTTGCTCTCCAGAATAATGGGTAGTCTAATTAAAATCTGGGTTATTCTGAAACAAAACATGGTAAAAAGTAAATATTAGAAGAAAAATTCCTACCTGTGATGAAAAATGCATGGCAAGGAGAATAAATCCAATGTAAGCCATCACAATTTTAGTCATCTTGTTAACGGGATCTTCCCAACAACAATTGCGCGTAATGTAGCTATCCTGCCTCAGGCTTTTCTCAAGATAAATGACTGGAGGACAAACCCAGGGGAATTTATACCACCACCGAGTGTGACGTTGGGCAACACTGCGCATCTTCCAAACCACCTGTACAGCCTTCCAATCAAATGGAAACCTACAGTTTATCAGAAACATCCCATAAACTACACTTCTGAGACCTCTTCTTATACGTTTTAGGGTGTGACTGTCAGCAAACAAATAGCCTTTGTGTTTATAATCATTGTCTTTTGATATGAATTCACTGGTTTACAATTTGAGACAATTATTCTCTCTACCTTCCTCCTCTGAGAAGGTTGATTCCATGAGAACGATGGGGACATTTTTCGAGCAATAATAATGATACAGTTAGTCTAGTTTATGTTGTTCAGAATATATTTACGGGGATATTTTGCATGGTAAATGGCAAAGAAATGTTTTACAGATAAGCAGCTCTTATAGCGACCTCTTGCGGTAAATATAAGCTTTTAACCACAACGCAATTCGGTTCATATGTTCATTCCCCGTCCGTAGTAGTCGACCTATTGGTCTTACATGGAAGCTATAATTCACCAGCGGTGACTAAGGTCAACTGAATACTCGAAAAGTACTTATCCTAAAGAAAATATGTGTTCTTGCTAGCTTGTCTTGAAGTAATATGGTTGATAGAAAGGATAGCTGGAACAGGTGAAATTTGGTTGGGTGTCTCTAAGCTTGAACGGTTCTCGAGTTAGGCCTACAATATTACTGTTGGTGGGTTATTTATGCTAATTAATGAAAATGTAAATAATTATCATTTATAAAGTTTTGAAAATGTTGAAATGTTTGTAGCTGAAATGGTGAAAGAGCAGTAGCATTTAAAATGTCTATCACTGTTCTTATGGTTAGCATTGGGAGATTCTCTATTGGTCTAAAGCCCATCCTCCAGCTGCAGGAAGTAGGGGGTGCTGGGGCTGAGCTGGAGATGGAGATGGAGTTGAAATCAAATCAAATTTATTCATCACATGCTTCGTAAACAACAGGTGTGAACTGACAGTGAAATGCTAATTTACGGGCCATTCCAAACAATGCAGAGAAAGAAAATAGAGAAATATTGGAAAAGTAGTAACTTTATTATAAAGGTGACTTTTTTTTCAGTCAGCACGCCCTACTCAAAACATCTTCCCGCAGCTATGCCATCCTATCCTTGACTCCTCCGTCCTCCTCTCCTCCGTAACTCGTAAACCACTAAGTCGTCGAGGGGTCTAGGATAGTGTAAATGATTGTAGGTGAACAAAGGGGAGAGTCCTCCTCCCATTAATTACCTACTTCAGCAGAGGATGCACAAGAGCATCCTCCCAGTGGCTAGTGTGGACAGTGGAATCATGCCCATATGGGGCACAAGGGTATGTGCCCCCTCAGATTTGTCCATTTTTTATTATTTTTCAGATGTTAAATGAATCAGTAAACTTAATTTCTATCGTAATTATTTATGAAAAGATCTGTCAGTGGTATTTTGCGGAGTGGGCACACTGACTGGATCAGGCAAGGATTACCAGGCAAGGACTCGAGGGAGGTATGTTGTAAATTCATTTGATTAAGTTATTTAGCCTATTGATTCCTTCTTAATCAAAAAATAAAACCAAAATGTTTTGTTGTTTCTCCTTAATACTATCCACCTAGCAATTTCATGAATTTGACTTTATCTAGACAGCTAGATAGGTTCGCTATCTCCCAACCTCATAACCAGCAAAATTGTGCACTCTCTTTGTAGACTTTGCAGTGTCTATTAATTGTCCAAACGCACAGTCAATTTCTCCTCTATATTGCAATAACATTTTCACAAATGCTCACAAACTGTTAGGGCAACCATAGTCCCAACAGCATTCCCAACCCCTTACCATTGCTACACCTGGCTATCAGCAGAGCCTTGTCTGGCAGCAAAACAGTTAATTTAGCCTCATTTACTGCCTATAAAAACATAGCTGATATGGCTGACTTTCTTGAACAAATGTGTTTAATCGTGACAATTGAGATGTACAAACCATGGCATAAAGGGACGACGAGCGGAATAGAGGCAATCTATAATTTCGATTAAGACATTAATGAGCGAGCTAGTACAGACGTAGTCTATATCACTATTTGTTCAGCACTTTTGAAATGTACAGCGACAGAATTCAGAACATGGGCCGTTCCTACAGTATTATCTCTGTACACCAAGTCAGAAACGTAGGATAAATAAAGGGGGTATAATAGCAGACAATGAAAGCTCTTACAATATTTGAAGACATTTCTCTAAAACAGGCTATGTGCACATTTACATTTAAGTCATTTGGCAGACGCTCTTATCCAGAGCACCAAGTCAGAACGTTAGGCTACGTTATGAGGTGAATAGGGACCAAATTATTAGGGTGAGGCACATGGGCTACTAACAGCTTACTACACAACATACACTTAGAATTACTCTCTTAGCTATAGTATACATATCTCCCTGGCATATTACATAATTTATGCAGCAGCACACAATACATTTTGGACTCACCTTGTTGTGCTGTGCTCACTTGAACAGGAAGTCGTGGGCAAGTTTTGTCATCAAACTTTGTGGTCAAAGTTTGGGATTCTCTGGATTTATGGTGCGTTCAAGACAATTGGCAACTCGGGAAAAAATAAGTTTGAATCATGATGTCAGTGATCTTCAGGTCAGAGCTCAAGAAAGAGGGCCAAATTCCCGACATGGAATTCCGAGTTGGATAACCATTCAAAACGTATTTTCCCAGTTGGAGCTAATTTTTTACAGAGTTCCCAGTTGTCTTGAACTCACTGAAGTCTGAGATTTCCCAGTTCCGAGTTTCCAGTTGTTTTGAATGCCTTTAGAAATCATGCTGGATTGACAGGATGGCCAATGTTGAATGTTGATCCATTTGAGCTTGGAAAAGAGACCCTTAACCCAGACTTGGACCACACACCCACACACCCACTCCAATGCTTGCTTGCAGTCAGCCGCTGATTCCTTCCAAAACACTCATTGTTGAATATAAGATTTCCAACTTGTTGTGTAATGTTTATGTGCAATGGCCGATGAGCACTGATATGTTTTATCTATAATTTATCTTCATAATTTATCTTCATATGACAAGGACTGAAAAGGATTTGCCAGTAGACTTGATTCATAATGATGACTGCTAGCTTGCTAGCTAAGATTCTGAAAGTATGATGTTGACAGGATCTGTCCAATTAAAACTATAGTAGATATAATGTGATATTGTGTCCAATGATGCAACTAGAGAACATCACCACCCCGATACTCCATATTTTCCGCTGTTAGGTTCTTATTTTTCAGAGTAAATAACTCACGGACACTAGAGAAGCTTAACCAATTTTAATTCTTCCCAAAGGGTCGACACAGCTGCATTCAGACAGCCAAACTGTCAGTGATTGGGTACAGAGTTATAGCGGAGACAGGCGCAGGACACAGGTATTGAGTAACATAACTGAGTTTACTCAAAATATCAAGCAAAATTCCAAATAGGAACATACAAAAACACTAGCACAAAACACAACCACTAACGACATAAACAATCACGGACAGAACAGGAATGTATGCCAGAGGGTTAAATAAGGAACGTGATATGTAATAGAAACCAGGTGTGTGTGTGTGTAATACAGACTAAACAAAACGAAACTGAAACATGGATCGATGGTGACTAGAAAGCCGGTGGCGTCGACCTGCCGAACACCACCCGAACAAGGAGAAGGACCGACTTCGGCGGAAGTCGTGACACAAACATTTCTCACCATCACAGGTATATATATATATATATCGCACTTAAGACACTCCTCCTTCTCTCCAATACTTACATCTTATGGTTCCACAGGAAAAGGAACCCTTATGACCACCTTCAGGGGATCTGACCTGACCTCCTGACCTCAACCCCTCCTTCGCCTAATCCACAGACGTCCATCTGATTACCTCAAATATATATATTTTTCCATTGTTTGCAAACTGACATGTGACACGTATTATTATTTATATATTGTAATTTGTATGGTTTGAGATAATGGCAAAAGTGTTCCACTCTGATATTGTATACATCTTCACAGCCTTCAAACAGGCCTACAAACCTGACTCCGTTACACTAGCTCTGTCAGGAGGAATTGGCCAAAATTCACCCAACTTATTGTGGGAAGCTTGTGGAAGGCTATCTGAAACGTTTTAAACATTTTAAAGGCAATGCTACTATGATTAAATGTCAGGAATTGTGAAAAACTGAGTTTAAATGTGTGTGTAACCTTCCGACTTCAACTGTATGTGTGGGGAATAGAGATGAAGTAGTCATTCAGAAATGATGTTATTAGACAATATTGTTGCTCACAAAGTCCATCAACTTATTATGTGACTTGTTAAAACCTGTTTGGGATAGGGGCAGCATTTTTACTTTTGGCTGAATAGCGTGCTTAAAACCTGTTTGGGATAGGGGGCAGCATTTTTACTTTTGGCTGAATAGCGTGCTTAAAACCTGTTTGGGATAGGGGGCAGCATTTTCACTTTTGGCTGAATAGCGTGCTTAAAACCTGTTTGGGATAGGGGCAGCATTTTTACTTTTGGCTGAATAGCGTGCTTAAAACCTGTTTGGGACAGGGGGCAGCATTTTCACTTTTGGCTGAATAGCGTGCCCAGAGTAAACTGCCTCTTACTCAGTCCCAGATGCTAATATATGCATATTATTAGTAGTATTGGATAGAAAACACTCTGAAGTTTCTAAAACTGTTTGAATGATGTCTGTGAGTATAAGAGAACTCACATGGAAAAAGAAAACCTTAGAAAAATCCAACCAGGAAGTGGGAAATCTGAGGTTTGTAGTTTTCAAAGCTTGGCCTACTGAATACACAGTGTCTATGGGGTCAAGATGCACTTCATAAGTCTTTCACTAGATGTCAACCGTCTTTAGAAACGTGTTTCAGGCTTCTGCTATAAAGGAGGGGGGAATTGGAGCTGAATGAGTCAGTGGTCTGGCAGAGTGTCACAGGCTCGTGATGCACGGTCCCGACAGAGTTAGCTCTCGTTCCAGTGCTTTTCTACAGACAATGGGATTCTCCGGTTGGAACGTTATTGAAGTTTTATGTTAAAAACATCCTAAAGATTGATTCCATACATCATTTGACATGTTTCTACGACCTGTAATGGAACTTTTCAAGTTTTTGTCTGGACGTAGTGCTCGCGCCTCATGAAGATGGATTACTGGGCTGAACATGCTAACAACAAGTGGCTATTTGGACATAAATGATGGACTTTATGGAACATCAGTAATGAATTGTCAAACCTGGATTCCTGGGAGTGCATTCTGTGGAAGATCATCAAAGGTAAGTGAATATTTTTTATGGTATTTCTAGCTTCTGTTGACTCCAACATGGTGAATATTTCTTTGGCTGGATTGGGCTCTGAGCGCCGTACTCAGATTATGCTTTTTCCGTAAGTTTTTTTTTTAAATCTGACACAGTGGTTGCATTAAGGAGAAGTCTATCTTTAATTCTGTGAATAACACTTGTATCTTTTATCAATGTTTATGATGAGTATTTCTGGGATTTGATGTGGCTATCTGCAAAATCACCGGATGTTTTGGAATCAAAACATTACTGCACTTAACGTGCCAATGTAAACTGAGATTTTGGAAATAAATATGCATTATCGAACAAAACATACATGTATTGTATTGAGTGTCACCTGATGAAGATCATCAAAGGTTAGTGATTCATTTTATCTATATTTCTGCTTTTTGTGACTCCTATCTTTGGCTGGAAAAATGGCTGTGTGTTTTTGTGACTTGGCTCTGACCTAATATAATCATATGTTGTGCTTTCGCTGTAAAGCCTTTTTGAAATCGGACACGGAGGGTAGATCAACAGAAGTTTATCTTTCTTTGCTGTATTGGACTTGTTAATGTGTGAAAGTTACATATTTCTAAAAATATTTTTACATTTCGTGCGCTGCCTTTTCAGCGGAATGTTGATGGGGTTGAAAGGTTAAGCAACTTTTTGTCCTGAACATATTTAGGCTTGCCATAACTAATGGGTTGAATACTTTTGACAAATGTTTTATTAATTTGTAAACATAATTCCACTTTGACATTATGGGGTATTTTTGTGTAGGCCAGTGACAAAATGTTTATATTTAATCCATCCATGTGGAAAAATTCAAGGGGTGTGAATACTTCCAAGTCGGAGTTGGCAAAGTCAGATTGAATCAAACAGCCCAGACACTGCAAAGTTTGCCATACTGCTGGAAACTGTCTGTCGTGGAAATACTAATCAATAAAGAGGAGAGACAAGTCAATCACCAATCAGAATATTACTTTATTCAAAACGTATTAATAACATTGATTAATTATTGCAATAATGAAGCAGGTCGACAAACCACCCTAGATGATTCGCTGAGAGCCCCACAATTGGAGTTGAGCCCAACATTTTATAGCACAGTACATCCTCCTGAATTTTCATTTCAAACAACTAATGACTGAAATGGGTCACAAGGTTAGGATTTGTATGAAAGACACTAATAAGTCACAGCAGACAGTATCTATTGTAAAGACTGTTTTCATTGTGTAGAAACCCATACCCTAGCCATATCTCTCCCTGGTACCTTCCAGCACACAAACACTAACTCATGCTATGGAATGCGGTTTTTATCACCCAAAGGCATCGAAAATCCACTATCAGCATTAAGCCTCCAGAGGCCCAACTCAGAAAAATACAGACACAATATTGTTCTAAGATCCCCATATTCTGTTGCATAAAACAACCATTTTGATGCAAAAAAACAGTATTAATACAAAATATTGTAATTTCGCCCACAACATGTCTTAATATGAGCACTTAAAAAAAGATTCCCATTAATTTTGGTAAAGGACAAAAAGCTAGCATGTAACTCCTGTAGGGATGTGGGGTCACTTGGGATATATAGACAGAGTTGTTCCATTTGTGCAGGCAAAGCCAAAAAAATGGGATCTCTGCAAAATAAAATATATGAACACCCGATTCACAGAGCCATAAACTTGCACATGAAATTTTTCAAAAAAGGCTGTAAAAGAGCTGGATGCTCATTTTTTAAGAGTATTTTTTCTACCAAATCTCTTCAGAACGGCTTTCATGTGACCTAAAAAAACGTCCCTTCACGGACCATCCTGGGCTGATAGACCTAGAGAGGGTCAATGGTGGTAACATGGGTCGAGTCCTACATTCAAACGTAACATGTTCAGACAATATACATTTCATTTCAAAAAGAGATGAGACAGGCTTCTTTGGTGGCCAGCATCAAAAGCACTAGGCCAAAACTCACTGTTCTCATCAATGAGAGCACTTATCTTAGCAAGAGGTATTGTTTGGTTGTCTACCTTAGAACATCCACACACAACTCAGAACGACTGACCTTTTTTCCCAGATGTTCTGGAACTGGAGAGTCACAAATACAATGCTCAACTGGAAACTGACATATGGCCAGTTTCCACATCTGATTGGCTGGCATTGTTTAAATTGTCTAAAGAGTTGTCTGTTAGGGATGCAGTGAAGTGTTGTACAGAAATCAATCACTTAACATGTTTTATAGACAAGTTGTAATGTCTTTATAAGGTGTTTAATGTCAAGTTTAATGTCTTGGGGGTATGATGGGTGACGTCATCATATAGAACTACTAAAGCAGTCTGGTCGATGCATGGCGCACTTTACAATGACTTGTGTACTGCCAGTGAAGATCAACACTGCTGCTACTCGCTGTTTATTATCTATGCATAGTCACTTTACAAATTACCTCGTCTAACCTGTACCCGCCCACATTGACTCGGTACCGGTATTCCCTGTATAGAGCCTCGCTATTGTTATGTAAATATCTTGTGTTACTTTTTGATTTTTTTAAACTTTAGTTTATTTAGTCAATATTTGATTAACTCTGTTTCTTGAACTGCATTGTTGGTTAAGGGCTTGTAAGTAGCATTTGTATTCGGCGCATGTGACAAGTAACATTTTATTTTATTTGGTCATTTTATGAAGAATATGGGTCTCATGATGGATGCGTGAAAGGAGTTGAAAGAGTTATCAGAAACTTTACAGTCAAGAGACATTTGTTTGACAAACACAGTGAGTCCCACAATAAAATAACAATAATGATACGATGTACAGGGGGTACCGGTACCGAGTCAACGTGCAGGGGTACAGGTTAGTCGAGGTCATTTGTACATGTAGGTAGGGGTAAAGTGACTATGCATTGATATTTATGTTCTTATCTATTCAGTTGTGGGGGTTTGAGTTGAGTCAGGTCTCTTTCTCACCCTCCTCTCTCCCCCCTCTCTCTTTTCTCTTCTCTCCCCAGTGCTCACAATAGTCTCACTTCGATTTTCTATGAATTTACTATTCTAAACTTGAAGAAAAGGGAATGGGAATAATATCAAGTAAGGAACATGGCATTCTCTTGCCCTCAGCTCTCCGGCCTGCTCCGGCCCATGTCAAGCACGTAGACTTACTGGCCTACTATGAAGCAACACAGGGTGTGACCCCGTCGGTGCTGGATCTAGGTAAGCACTTTTCTCCGTGTTGGCTGGCAATGTC
>NW_027011672.1:10000-22786 GCF_036934945.1 Oncorhynchus masou masou | reverse complement strand
TACAGGCTTCAGTGACTGGGGCCCCTACAGAGTTTCAGTGACTGGGGTCCCTACAGGCTTCAGTAGCTGGGGCCCATACAGGCTTCAGTAGCTGGGGCCCCTACAGGCTTCAGTGACTGGGGCCCCTACAGGCTTTCAGTGACTGGGGCCCATACAGGCTTCAGAGCTGGGGCCCCTACAGGCTTCAGTGACTGGGGCCCCTACAGGCTTCAGTGACTGGGGCCCCTTAAGGCTTCAGTGACTGGGGCCCCTACAGGCTTCAGTGACTGGGGCCCCTACAGGTTTCAGTGACTGGGGTCCCTACAGGCTTCAGTAGCTGGGGCCCATACCGGCTTCAGTAGCTGGGGCCCCTACAGGCTTCAGTGACTGGGGCCCCTACAGGCTTCAGTGACTGGGGCCCATACAGGCTTCAGTAGCTGGGGCCCCTACAGGCTTCAGTGACTGGGGCCCCTACAGGCTTCAGTGACTGGGGCCCATACAGGCTTCAGTACTGGGGCCCCTACAGGCTTCAGTGACTGGGGCCCCTACAGGTTTCAGTAGCTGGGGCCCCTGAGCTTCAGTAGCTGGGGCCCCTACAGGCTTCAGTGAGCTGGGGCCCCTACAGGCTTCAGTGACTGGGGCCCCTACTGAGGCTTGGTGTGGCTCCTGAGGAGGGCATAGTGCTTGAGAAGTGGGAAACAATAGGAAATTTGGGGCCTCTGAACAGCACAAGACACAGATTTGCAGGACCAGAAAAATATGTCCAAACCTTGAAGTTCCGGCCTTGGACATATTCTACAAATCATTTATTATCTCAGGGGTTTCTTTTTATTAACCTGAATACTCATTTATTCCACCATTCACTCACATTTGAGAGAGAGAGAGAGAGAGAGACAGAGAGAGACAGAGAGACAGAGAGAGAGACAAGAGACAGAGAGAGACAGAGAGAGACAGAGAGACAGAGAGAGACAGAGAGAGAGAGAGAGAGAGAGAGACAGAGAGAGGGGAGAGAGACAGGGAAAGAGAGAGACAGAAGACAGAGAGAGAGAGAGACAGAGAGAGAGAGAGAGAGACAGAGAGAGACAGAGAGACAGAGAGGCGAAGAGACAGAGAGAGACAGAAGAGAGAGAGAGACAGAGAGAGACAGAGAGAGACAGAGAGAGAGACAGAGAAGAGACAGAGAGAGCAGAGAGAGACAGAGAGAGACAGAGAGAGAGAAGAGGCTCCATTCAGAAGCAGAAGTCTAAATCTGACAGAATTATTCTATACTAGTTTGTCTACTTACAGTATGTTCAATAACAACAACAAAAAGTGCAGCAGTTGATCTTTCTATCATATAAACTGTGACACTCAGCTGCCAAGGCACTAGCTAGTCCAGACTAGATGAATAAAGAACCCACCTTTAAAAAAAAGTGATTGACTCTTTACTAGATGAAACCTTGGGGGGGTGGTTATGAGTCATGGCGTCTCTCTAAACCCCTTCGGGTGGGAATTGAATTTACTGTAACACCTTGTGGTGGTGGAAGAATGGATTAATCTGGATTATATTGTCTTTATTGAGAGTGACCTTCCAATCTGGTCATGTTTGACTAACGTTATAGTACATTATATATCGCAATGTGGACTCTCTTCATTTTGGTTAAAAGTAGTGCAGGTATATAGGGAATAGGTTGCAATTTTAGGACACAGGAAAAACAGTAAACCACTGATCCAATTTAAACAGGACAGACTGAGTGTTGTCTAAACAATATGTATTGGCATTTCCAGACATGAGAGAATGAGAACTTGATGCTTTAAATGGAAAGACCTATCAGGAAGGTTTATGGTATGAAGAAAGTCTTACAGAGAAATGCTGCTGTGATAGAGTTCCATTCGCTAAGTATATGGTTGAGTTTTGGACAGCTAGGCTTGATGGTTTACACGTTGACAGTGAGAGGCTTGATGGTTTACACGTTGACAGTCAGAGGCTGATGGTTTACCTACGCTGACAGTCTGAGGGCTTGATGGTTTACACGTTGACAGTTGAGCAGGCTTGATGGTTTACTGTTGACAGTCTGAGGCGTGATGGTTTACACGGTTGACAGTCAGAAGGGCTTGATGGTTTGCACGTTGACAGTCAGAGGCTTGATGGTTTACCGCTGACAGTCTGAGGGCTTGATGGTTTACCGTTGACAGTCAGGAGGCTTGATGGTTTACACGTTGACAGTCAGAGGCTTGATGGTTTACACGTTGACAGTCTGAGGCTTGATGGTTTACACTGCTGACCAGTCTGAGGCTTGATGGTTTCACACGTTGACAGTCTGAAGCTTGATGGTTTATAAGCTGACAGTCAGAGGCTTGATGGTTTATAAGTTGACAGTCGAAGTGCTTGATGGGTTTACCGTTGACAGTCAGAGGCTTGATGGTTTACCGCGTTCGACAGTCAGAGGCTTGATGGTTTACACGTTGACAGTCCGAGGCTTGATGGTTTACACTGTTGACAGTCTGAGGCTTGATGGTTTACACGCTTGACAGTCGAGGCTTGATGGTTTACCTGTTGACAGTCTGAGGCTTGATGGTTTACACGTTGACAGTCTGAGGCTTGATGGTTTATAAGTTGACAGTCAGAGGCTTGATGGTTTACACGTTGACAGTCAGACTGGCTTGATGGTTTACAGTTGACAGTCAGAGGCTTGATGGTTTACACGTTGACAGTCTGACTAGGCTTGATGGTTTACACGTTGACAGTCAGAGGCTTGATGGTTTACACGTTGACAGTCAGGAAGCTGGCTTGATGGTTTACACGTTGACAGTCAGAGGCTTGATGGTTTACACGTTGACAGTCAGAGGCTTGATGGTTTACACGTTGACAGTCAGGAAGCTGATGGTTTGCACGTTGACAGTCTGAGGCTTGATGGTTTACACGTTGACAGTCTGAAGCTAGGCTCGAGTGGTTTACGTTGACAGTCAGAGGCTTGATGGTTTAACACGTTGACAGCCAGAGGCTTTGATGGTTTACACGTTGACAGTCAGAGGCTTGATGGTTTACACTGTTGACAGTCTGAGGCTCGATGGTTTAAGCGTTGACTAGCCATGAGGGCTGATGGTTTGCACGTTGACAGTCAGAGGACTTGATGGTTTACCTGTTGACAGTCTGAGGCTTGATGGTTTAAGCGTTGACACTAGAGGCGCTGATGAGACACATTGACGAGTCAAAGCGCATATTAAACTCTTGTAGAAAAGATGAATGACTTCCATACTGACCCCTTAACCCTAAACTCACGCACTAGCCCTAACCCTAAACTCGCGTTACCCTAACCCTAACCTCACGCGTTACCCTAACCTAACCTAAACCCACGACGTCACCCTAACCCTAACCCTAAACTCACGCGTCACCCTAACCCTAAACTCACGCGTCACTAACCCTAACCCTAAACTCACGCGTCACCTAACCCTAACCCTAAACTCACGCGTCACCTAACCTAACCCTAAACTCACGCGTTACCCTAACCCTAAACTCACGCGTCACCTAACCCTAACCCTAAACTCACGCGTCACCTAACCCTAACCCTAAACTCACGCGTCACTAACCCTAACCCTAAACTCACGCGTCACCCTAACCCTAACCCTAAACTCGCGCGTCACCTAACCCTAAACTCACGCGTCACCTAACCCTAACCCTAAACTCACACGCCTAACCCTAACCCTAAACTCACGCGTCACCCTAACCCTAAACTCGCGTTACCTAACCCTAACCCTAAACTCACGCGTCTACCCTAACCCTAAACTCACACAGTCACCCTAACCCTAACCCTAAACTCACGCGTTCCTAACCCTAAACTCACGCGTACCCTAACCCTAAACTCATAGCGTTACCCACAACCCTAACCCCAAACTCACACGTTACCTAACCCTAAACTCACGCGTCACCCTAACCCTAACCCTAAACTCATGCGATTTACCCTAACCCTAACCCTAAACTCACGCGTCACCTAACCCAAACTCACGCGTCACCCTTACCGCGTCACCTCCCAACCCTAAACTCACCGTCACCTAACCCTAAACGCACGCGTCACCCTAACCCTAACCCTAAACTCACGCGTCACCTAACCCTAAACTCACGCGTCATACCCTAAGCTCCTGCGTCACCTAAACCTCAAACTCACCCTAACCCTAACCCTAAACTCACGCGTCACCCTAACCCTAACCCTAAACTCAGGCGTCACCTAACCCTAGCCCTGAAGCTCACACGTCACCCTAACCCTAAACTCACGCGTCACCCTAACCCTAAACTCACGCGTTACCCTAACCCTAACCCTAAACTCACGCGTCACCCTAACCCTAAACCTAAACTCAAGCGTCACCTAACCCTAACCCTAAACTCACGCGTCACCCTAACCCTAAACTCACGCGTCATCTAACCCTAACCCTAAACTCACGCTTAACCTAAACTCCGTCACCTAACCCTAAACTCACGCGTCACCCTAACCCTAAACTCACGCGTCACCCTAACCCTAACCTCACGCGTCACCTAACCTAACCCTAAAATCACGCGTCACCCTAACCCTAAACTCACGCGTGTACCCTAACCCTAACCCTAAACTCACGCGTCACCCCTAACCCTAAACTCACGCGTCACCTAACCCTAAACTCACGCGTTACCCTAACCCTAACCCTAAACTCACGCGTCCACCCTAACCCTAAACTCACGCGTCACCCAACCCTAACCCTAAACTCACGCGTCACCCTAACCACCCTAAACTCACGCGTCACCCTAACCCTAAACTCACACGTTACCCTAACCCTAACCCTAAACTCACGCGTCACCTAACCCTAAACTCACGCGTCACCCTAACCCTAACCTAAACTCAACCCGTTACCCTAACCCTAAACTCAAGCGTCACCTAACCCTAAACTCAAGCGTTACCCTAACCCTAACCCTAAACTCAAGCGTTACCCTAACCCTAAACTCAACCAGGGTCTTGTAGATGACATGGAGCCAGTGGGTTTGGCGACGAGTATGAAGCGAGGGCCAGCCAACGAGAGCGTACAGGTCGCAGTGGTGGGTAGTAGATGAGGACTTTGGTGACAAAACAGATGGCACTGTGATAGACTGCATCCAATTAGTTGAGTAGGGTGTTGGAGGCTATTTTCTAAATGACATCGCCGAAGTCGAGGATCACGTAGGATGGTCAGTTTTATAAGGGTATGTTTGGCAGCATGAGTGAAGGATGCTCGATTTAACTTTGGATTCGAGGTGTTTGATGTGGGTCTGGAAGGAGAGTTTACAGTCTAACCAGGCACCTAAGTATTTGTAGTTGTCAGAGTCGTCCAGAGTAGTGGTGTTTGACAGGCGGGCAGGCAGCGATCGTGAAGAGCATGCATTTAGTTTTACTTGTATTTAAGAGCAATTGGAGGCCACGGAAGGAGAGTTGTATGGCATTGAAGCTCGTCTGGAGGTTTGTTAACACAGTGTCCAAAGAAGGGCCAGAAGTATACAGAATGGTGTCGTCTGCGTAGAGGTGGGTCAGAGACTCACCAGCAGCAAGAACGACATCATTGATGTATACAGAGAAGAGAGTCGGTTCAAGAAATGAACCCTGTGGTACACCCATAGACTGCCAGAGGTCCGGACAACAGACCCTCCGATTTGACACACTGAACTCTATCAGAGAAGTAGTTGGTAAACCAGGCGAGGCAATCATTTGAGAAACCAAGGCTATCGAGTCTGCCGATGAAGATGTGGTGATTGACAGAGTCGAAAGCCTTGGCCAGATCAATGAATACGGCTGCACAGTAATGTTTCTTATCGATGGATGTTATGATATCGTTTAGGACCTTGAGTGTGGCTGAGGTGCACCCATGACCAGCTCTGAAACCAGATTGCATAGCAGAGAAGGTAAGGTGAGATTCGGAATGGTCGGTAATCTGTTTGTTGACTTGGCTTTCGAAGACCTTAGAAAGGCAGGGTAGGATAGATGTAGGTCTGTAGCGGTTTGGGTCTAGAGTGTCCATTGTGACAAAGTAATTACAACATAGCAATTAAACACTGGAATGGTAGATGTGCAGAAGATGAATGTGCAGGTAGACATACTGGGGTGCAAAGGAGCAAGATAAATAAATAAATAATGTATGGGGATGAGGTAGGTAGAAAGATGGGCTATGAACAGGTGCAGTGATCTGTGAGCTGCTCTGACAGCTGGTGCTTAAAGCTAGTGAGGGAGATGTGAGTCTCCAGAGATTTTTGCAGTTCGTTCCAGTCATTGGCAGCAGAGAACTGGAAGGAAAGACGACCAAAGGAGGAATTGGCTTTGTGGGTGACCAGTGAGATATACCTGCTGGATCGCGTTCTACGAGTGGGTGCTGCTATGGTGACCAGTGAGCTGAGATAAGGCGGGGCTTTACCTAGCAGAGACTTGTAGATAGCGTTACCTTAACCCTAAACATTACCCTAACCCTTAACCTAAACTCAAGCTGTTACCCTAAAGCTTACCCTAAACTCAAGTATTACCCTAATCCTAACCCTAAACTCATGCATTACCCTAACCCTAAACTCAGGCATTACCCTAACCCTAAACCCAAGCGTTACCCTAACCCTAAACCCTAACCCTAAACCCAAGTGTTACCCTTACACTAACCCTAAATGCAAGCGTTACCCTAACCCTTTCCCTAACCCTAACCCTAAACTCACGCATTACCCCAACCCTTACCCTAACCCTAAACCTAACCCTAACTCCTAAACCTAACCCTAATCTACAACCCTTACCCTAACCCTAACCACAAGCATTACCCTAACCCTCAACCTTACCCTCACCCTGAGCCTTACCCTAACCCTCACCCTAACCACAACCCTTACCCTAACCCTACCTACCTAACCACAAGCATTACCCTAACCCTCAACCTCTACACCTTACCCTAACCCTAGGCCTTACCCTAACCACAACCATTACCCTAACCCTAAACCTAATCCTAACCACAACCCTTACCCTAACCCTAAACCTTACCTCTAACCAGAACCATTACCCTAACCCTCGACCTTACCCCTAACCCTAACCCCAAGCATTACCCTAACCCTCAACCACAACCCTAACCACTAGCATTACACTAACCCAAAACCTTACCTTAAGCCTAACCAGAACCATTACCCTAACCCTCGACCTTACCCTAACCCTAACCCCAAGCATTACCCTAAACCTCAACCACAACCCTAACCACTAGCATTACACTAACCCAAAACCTTGCCTTAACCCTAACCCCAAGAATTACCCTAACCCTAAACTCAAGTGTTACCCTAAACTCAAGTGTAACCCTAAACCTAAACCAGATGGAGCTACACACAATTCATCAGTCCAGTTGGAAGCAAATTGAATAGAGAAAAGTTTGTGTGATGCATGGCGACCCAAGGATCTTTAGTTACTGATACTTGCAGTTTAGAAACAAACACAATGTGAAATACCTCAATAGAAGGCATTGTTCCAAGGTTGTTTGTTGTAGAAAGAGAGAGAGAGAGAGACAGAGCGAGAGAGAGAGGGATGGAGAGAGAGAGAGACAGTAGCGAGAGAGAGGAGGGAGCGAGGGGAGGAGGAGAGAAGAGAGAGGGGAGAGAGAGAGGGAGGGGAGAGAGAGACAGAGCTAGAGAGAGGAGGGATGGAGAGAGAGAGACAGAGCGAGAGAGAGGAGGGAGCGAGGGAGGGAGGGAGGGGAGGGAGAAGAGAGAGGGGGAGAGAGAGGGAGGGGAGAGAGAGACAGAGCTAGAGAGAGAGAGAGAGAGAGAGAGAGAGAGAGAGGAGAGGAGAGAGAGAGAGAGAGGAAGAGAGAGAGAGAGAGAGGAGGAATTAGGGAGAAATGGCAACATTCCAAGGCTGTTGTTGTAGAAAGAGCGAGAGAGAGAGAGAGAGAGAGAGAGAGAGAGAGAGCGAAAGAGATAGCGAGAGAGAGCGGTAGAGAGAGCTGGACAGAGAGAGCGCTGTAGAGAGAGTGAGAAGAGCGAGTCTCCACTCAGAGTCAAAGCCAATCCAACAGTGACAGTCAGGTCTGTGGGGACCAGAGTGGGTGGTGTGTGTGAGCGTGTAGCAGGGATGCAGTTGGCTGTCAAACATCTGTGGAGCATGGTCGTCATTGTCATCAGAGATGAGTCCCAGTAGGTGGGCGTATTTTTCCCCAAACCCTCAGCATGTTACACCCCAGCCTGCCCAAGGATTTAACTGTGCTGTGTCTCATCATGTTATATCCCAGCCTGCCCTAGGATTTAACTGTGCTGTGTCTCATCATGTTATATCCCAGCCTGCCCAAGGATTTAACTGTGCTGTGTCTCATCATGTTATATCCCAGCCTGCCCAAGGATTTAACTGTGCTGTGTCTCATCATGTTATATCCCAGCCTGCCCAAGGATTTAACTGTGCTGTGTCTCATCATGTTATATCCCAGCCTGCCCAAGGATTTAACTGTGCTGTGTCTCATCATGTTATATCCCAGCCTGCCCTAGGATTTAACTGTGCTGTGTCTCATCATGTTACTATCCCAGCCTGCCCTAGGATTTAACTGTGCTGTGTCTCATCATGTTATATCCCAGCCTGCCCAAGGATTTAACTGTGCTGTGTCTCATCATGTTATATCCCAGCCTGCCTAAGATTTAACTGTGCTGTGTCTCATCATGTTCATATCCCAGCCTGCCCAAGGATTTAACTGTGCTGTGTCTCATCATGTTATATCCCAGCCTGCCCAAGGATTTAACTGTGCTGTGTCTCATCATGTTATATCCCAGCCTGCCCTAGGATTTAACTGTGCTGTGTCTCATCATGTTATATCCCAGCCTGCCCTAGGATTTAACTGTGCTGTGTCTCATCATGTTATGATCCCAGCCTGCCCAAAGATTTAACTGTGCTGTGTCTCATCATGTTATATCCCAGCCTGCCCAAGGATTTAACTGTGCTGTGTCTCATCATGTTATATCCCAGCCTGCCCAAGGATTTAACTGTGCTGTGTCTCATCATGTTATATCCCAGCCTGCCCTAGGATTTAACTGTGCTGTGTCTCATCATGTTATATCCCAGCCTGCCCTAGGATTTAACTGTGCTGTGTCTCATCATGTTATATCCCAGCCTGCCCAAGGATTTAACTGTGCTGTGTCTCATCATGTTATATCCCAGCCTGCCCTAGGATTTAACTGTGTCCTCAACTCTATGGGCCCTGAGCTCTGGGTCCTCATCTCTATGGGTCCTCATCTCTATGGGGTCCTCATCTCTATGGGTCCTCATCTCTATGGGTCCTGAGCTCTATGGGTCCTGAGCTCTATGGGGTCATCATCTCTATGGGTCCTCATCTCTATGGGCCCTGAGCTCTATGGGTCCTGAGCACTATGGGTCCTCATCTCTATGGGTCCTCATCTCTATGGGTCCTGAGCTCTATGGGTCATCATCTCTATGGGCCCTGAGCTCTATGGGTCCTCATCTCTATGGGTCCTCATCTCTATGGGCCCTGAAATCTATGGGTCCTCATCTCTATGGGTCCTCATCTCTATGGGCCCTGAGCTCTATGGGTCATCATCTCTATGGGTCCTCATCTCTATGGGTCCTCATCTCTATGGGTCCTCATCTCTATGGGTCCTCATCTCTATGGGTCCTCATCTCTATGGGTCCTCATCTCTATGGGTCCTCATCTCTATGGGCCCTGAGCTCTGGGTCCTCATCTCTATGGGTCCTCATCTCTATGGGGTCCTCATCTCTATGGGTCCTCATCTCTATGGGTCCATGAGCTCTATGGGGTCCTCATCTCTATGGGTCCTGAGCTCTATGGGTCCCTATGCTCTATGGGGTCACTCATCTCTATGGGTCCTCATCTCTATGGGCCCTGAGCTCTATGGGTCCTGAGCACTATAGGTCCTCATCTCTATGGGTCCTGAGCTCTATGGGGTCATCATCTCTATGGGCCCTGAGCTCTATGGGTCCTCATCTCTATGGGTCCTCATCTCTATGGGTCCTCATCTCTATGGGCCCTGAAATCTATGGGTCCTCATCTCTATGGGGTCCTCATCTCTATGGGCCCTGAGCTCTATGGGTCATCATCTCATGGGTCCTCATCTCTATGGGTCCTCATCTCTATGGGTCCCTGATCTCTATGGGTCCTCATCTCAAGGCTGAGCTCTATGGGTCCTCATCTCTATGGGTCCTGAGCTCTATGGGTCCTCATCTCTATGGGCCCTGAGCTTCTATGGGTCCTCATCTCTATGGGTCCTCATCCTATGGGTCCTCATCTCTATGGGCCCTGAGTTCTATGGGTCCTGAGCACTATGGGTCCTCATCTCTATGGGTCCTGAGCTCTATGGGAGTCCTCATCTCTATGGGCCCTGAGCTCTATGGGTCCTCATCTCTATGGGTCCTCATCTCTATGGGCCCTGAAATCTATGGGTCCTCATCTCTATGGGTCCTCATCTCTATGGGCCCTGAGCTCTATGGGTCATCATCTCTATGGGTCCTCATCTCTATGGGTCCTCATCTCTATGGGTCCTCATCTCTATGGGCCCTGAGCTCTATGGGTCCTCATCTCTATGGGTCCTCATCTCTATGGGTCCTCATCTCTATGGGCCCTGAGCTCTATGGGTCCTGAGCACTATGGGTCCAGAGCTATATGGGTCGTGGCGCTATGTGTCCTCATCTCTATGGGTTCTCATCTCTATGGGTCCTCATCTCTATGCGTCCTCATCTCTATGGGTCCTGAGCTCTATGGGTCCTCATCTCTGTGGTCCTCACTCTATGGGTCCTACTCTATGGCCCATCCTATGAGTCCTCATCTCATGGGCCCTGAGCTCTAGTCCTGAGCTCTATGAGTCCTCATCTCTATGGGTCCTCATCTCTATGGGTCCTCATCTCTATGGGCCCTGAGCTCTATGGGTCCTGAGCACTATGGGTCCCAGAGCTATATGGGCCGTGAGCTCTATGGGTCCTGAGCTCTATGGGTCCTCATCTCTATGGGTCCTCATCTCTATGGGTCCTCATCTCTATGGGTCCTCATCTCTATGGGTCCTCATCTCTATGGGTCCTGAGCTCTATGGGTCCAGCATCTCAGCATGTGATCCTAATCTCTATGGTCCTGACTCTAATCCGAGCTGTCTGTCTAACTCTAACCCTGTTACCTAATCCTAACCCTGTTACCTAACCTCCATGTTACCTAACCCTAGGTCCTGAGCTCTATGGTTACCTAATCCCTGGGTACCTCATCTCTGTGACCCTGACTCCTGACCCCTGTTACCTAACTCCTATTACCTAACCCTAACCCTGTTACCTAGTCCTCATCCCTGTTACTAACTCTAACTCCTGTTAGCTACTATGGTCCTCACCTCTGTTATCCTAACCCTAGTTCCTGATCCTAACCCCTGTTACCTAATCCTAACCCCTATTACCTAACCCTGGTCCTCACCCTAACCCCTATTACCTAACCCCTGTTACCTAACCCTAACCTATGCTACCTATTCTAGCCCCTGTGTCCTCATCTCTATGGACCTAACCTCTGTTACCTAACCCATGGTTACCTAATCCTAACTCCTGTTACCTAACCCTGGTACCTCACCTAACCCTGTTACCTAACCCTGTTACCTCAACTCTATTACCAACCCTGTACCTAGCCCTAACCCCTATTACCTAGCCCCTGTTACCTAACCTCTGTTACCTAACCTAACCCTGCTATCTAAGCCCTGTTACCTAACCCTAACCCCTGTTACCTAACCCTAACCCCTGTTACCTAACCCTAACCCTGTTACCTAACCCCTGTTACCTAACCCCTGTTACCTAACCCTAACCCCTGTTACCTAACCCCTGTTACCTAACCCCTGTTACCTAACCCTAACCCCTGTTACCTAACCTAACCCTGTTACCTAACCCTAACCCCTGTTACCTAACCCCTGTTACCTAACCCTAACCCCTGTTACCTAACCCCTGTTACCTAACCCCTGTTACCTAACCCTAACCCCTGTTACCTAACCTAACCCTGTTACCTAACCCTACTGTTACCTAACCCCTGTTACCTAACCCTAACCCCTGTTACCTAACCCTGTTCACTACCTAACCCCTGTTACCTAACCCTAACCCTGTTACCTAACCCCCTGTTACCTAACCCTAACCCCTGTTACCTAACCCCCTGTTACCTAACCCCTGTTACCTAACCTGCCTAACCCCTGTTACCTAACCTACCTGTTACCTAACCCTGTTACCTAACCCCTGTTACCTAACTCCCTGTTACCTAACCCCTGTTACCTAACCCCCTGTTACCTAACCCCTGTTACCTAACCCCTGTTACCTAACCCTAACCCCTGTTACCTAACCCTGTTACCTAACCCTGTTACTAACCCTAACCCCTGTTACCTAACCCCTGTTACCTAACCCTAACCCCTGTTACCTAACCCTAACCCCTGTTACCTAACCCCTGTTACCTAACCCCTGTTACCTAACCCCTGTTACCTAACTCCCTGTTACCTAACCCTGTTACCTAACCCCTGTTACCTAACCCCTGTTACCTAACCCTAACCCCTGTTACCTACCCCCTGTTACCTAACCCTAACCCCTGTTACCTAACCCCTGTTACCTAACCCTAACCCCTGTTACCTAACCCCTGTTACCTAACCCTAACCCCTGTTACCTAACCCCTAGCCCTGTTACCTAACCCTAACCCCTGTTACCTAACCCCTGTTACCTAACCCTAACCCCTGTTACCTAACCCTGTTACCTAACCCTAACCCTGTTACCTAACCCTGTTACCTAACCCCTGTTACCTAACCCTAACCCTGTTACCTAACCCCTGTTACCTAACCCTAACCCCTGTTACCTAACCCCTGTT
>NW_027011672.1:0-5000 GCF_036934945.1 Oncorhynchus masou masou | reverse complement strand
CCAATCAAGTTGTAGAAACATCTCAACGATGATCAATGGAAACAGGATGCAGCTGAGCTCAATTTAGAGTCTCTCATAACAAAGGGTCTGAATACTTATGTAAATGTAAAAATGTGTTTTTTCACTTTGTCATTATGGGGTCATGTGTAGACTGCTGAGTTATTGTTGTTTTTTAGAAGAAGGCTGTAATGTAACAACATGTGGAAACAGTCGGGTCTGAATACATTCTGAAAGCACCTGTCAGATATTACATGAAAAAATGTATGTTTTTTTTCATCTCACATAAAAGCTGCATGTTTTAATACCTATCTGGTTTGCGCTAGAGAGGCTAAATTAATTATTATTATTATTACAATGAATGATTATTTATTGTTTCTGCAGTTTAGTTATTATGCATACTTCATGGTGTGATTAATGATTTATATTAATTCAATATGTTGTATTGAAACCAGACAAAACCAACCGTCTGTATATGTCTGTCTCCCAAATGGCACCCATTCCCTATATAGTACAATATGGGCCCTGGTCAAAGTAGTGCACTAATGTAGAGAACAGGGTGCCATGTGGGTCAAAAGTAGTGCACTATATGGGAATAGGGTGCCAATGTTTTCTTAATAGGAGACTCGGCATATTGTTTGAAGACGAAAATAGATTGTTACATTTTTGTGTTTCTTAATAGGAGACTCGAGGGGATACCTTTGAAGACGTCAGATTGTTATTATTTGAGGCTGATCCTGGCAGAGACAGACAGGAGGGGGGATACCTGGCCTCAGGGTTATTAAGAGGGTACCTGGCCTCAGGGTTATTAAGGGGATGCCTGGCCTCCAGGGTTATTAAGATACCTGGCCTCAGGGTTATTAAGGGGGGATACCTGGCCTCAGGGTTATTAAGAGGGGAGAGGGTTATTAAGAGGGGGATACCTGGCCTCAGGGTTATTAAGAGGGGGGGATGCCTGGCCTCAGGGTTATTAAGAGGGGGGGGGGGATACCTGGCCTCAGGGTTATTAAGGGGGGCCTCAGGGTTATTAAGGGATACCTGGCCTCCTGGCCTCAGGGTTATTAAGAGGGGGGGGGGGGATACCTGGCCTCAGGGTTATTAAGAGGGGGGATACCTGGCCTCAGGGTTATTAAGAGGGGGGATACCTGGCCTCAGGGTTATTAAGAGGGGATACCTGGCCTCAGGGTTATTAAGGGGGGGGATACCTGGCCTCCAGGGTTATTAAGGGGGGATGCCTGGCCTCAGGGTTATTAATACCTGGCCTCAGGGTTATTAAGAGGGGGGATACCTGGCCTCAGGGTTATTAAGGGGGGATACCTGGCCTCAGGGGTTATTAAGGGGGGGATACCTGGCCTCAGGGTTATTAAGGGGGGGATACCTGGCCTCAGGGTTATTAAGAGGGGGGGGGGATACCTGGCCTCAGGGTTATTAAGAGGGGGGATACCTGGCCTCAGGGTTATTAAGGGGGGGATACCTGGCCTCAGGGTTATTAAGAGGGGATGCCTGGCCTCAGGGTTATTAAGAGGGGGATACCTGGCCTCAGGGTTATTAAGAGAGAGGATACCTGGCCTCAGGGTTATTAAGAGGGGGATACCTGGCCTCAGGGTTATTAAGGAGGCCTCACAAGAGGGGAGGATACTGGCCTCAGGGTTATTAGGGGGGGTACCTGGCCTCAGGGTTATTAAGGGGGATACCTGGCCTCAGGGTTAAGAGGGGGGGGATACCTGGCCTCCAGGGTTATTAAGAGGGGGGATACCTGGCCTCAGGGTTATTATGGCCTCAGGGTTATTGGGGGATACCTGGCCTCAGGGTTATTAAGGGCCTCAGGGGATACCTGGCCTCAGGGTTATTAAGAGGGGGGATACCTGGCCTCAGGGTTATTAAGAGGGGGGATACCTGGCCTCAGGGTTATTAAGGGGGGATACCTGGCCTCAGGGTTATTAAGGGGGATACCTGGCCTCAGGGTTATTAGGGGGATACCTGGCCTCAGGGTTATTAAGAGGGGGTACCTGGCCTCAGGGTTATTAAGAGGGGGGATACCTGGCCTCAGGGTTATTAAGAGGGGGGATACCTGGCCTCAGGGTTATTAAGAGGGGGGGGATACCTGGCCTCAGGGTTATTAAGAGGGGGGTACCTGGCCTCAGGGTTATTAAGAGGGGGATACCTGGCCTCAGGGTTATTAGAGGGGGGATACCTGGCCTCAGGGTTATTAAGAGGGGGATACCTGGCCTCAGGGTTATTAAGGGGATACCTGGCCTCAGGGTTATTAAGAGGGATACCTGGCCTCAGGGTTATTAAGGGGGGGATGCCTGGCCTCAGGGTTATTAAGAGGGGGGGATACCTGGCCTCAGGGTTATTAAGAGGGGATACCTGGCCTCAGGGTTATTAAGGGGGATACCTGGCCCCAGGGTTATTAAGGGGGGGATACCTGGCCTCAGGGTTATTAAGGGGGGATACCTGGCCTCAGGGTTATTAAGAGGGCGGGGATACCTGGCCTCAGGGTTATTAAGAGGGGATACCTGGCCTCAGGGTTATTAAGAGGGGGGGATACCTGGCCTCAGGGTTATTAAGAGGGCCCTGGCCTCCAGGGTTATTAAGAGGTGATACCTGGCCTCAGGGTTATTAGAAGGGGGTACCTGGCCTCAGGGTTATTAAGGGGGGGGGATACCTGGCCTCAGGGTTATTAAGAGGGGGGATACCTGGCCTCAGGGTTATTAGGGGGGATACCTGGCCTCAGGGTTATTAAGGGGGGGGATACCTGGCCTCAGGGTTATTAAGGGGGGATACCTGGCCTCAGGGTTATTAAGGGGATACCTGGCCTCAGGGTTATTAAGAGGGGGGGGGATACCTGGCCTCAGGGTTATTAAGGGGGGGGGGGGATACCTGGCCTCAGGGTTATTAGGGGGATACCTGGCCTCCAGGGTTATTAAGGGGGGGATACATGGCCTCAGGGTTATTAGAGGGGGATACCTGGCCTCAGGGTTATTAAGAGGATACCTGGCCTCAGGGTTATTAAGAGGGGGGGGGATACCTGGCCTCAGGGTTATTAAGAGGGGGGATGCCTGGCCTCAGGGTTATTAAGAGGGGATACCTGGCCTCAGGGTTATTAGGGGGATACCTGGCCTCCAGGGTTATTAAGAGGGGGATACCTGGCCTCAGGGTTATTAAGAGGGGATACCTGGCCTCAGGGTTATTAAGAGGGGGGATACCTGGCCTCAGGGTTATTAAGAGGGGATACCTGGCCTCAGGGTAATTAAGAGGGGGGATACCTGGCCTCAGGAGTTATTAAGAGGGGGGGGATACCTGGCCTCAGGGTTATTAAGGGGGATACCTGGCCTCAGGGTTATAAGAGGGGGTACCTGGCCTCAGGGTTATTAAGAGGATACCTGGCCTCAGGGTTATTAAGAGGAAGGATACCTGGCCTCAGGGTTATTAAGAGGGGGGATACCTGGCCTCAGGGTTATTAAGAGGATACCTGGCCTCAGGGTTATTAAGAGGGGGTACCTGGCCTCAGGGTTATTAAGAGGGGGGGGATACCTGGCCTCAGGGGTTATTAAGAGGGGGGATACCTGGCCTCAGGGTTTATTGAGGGGATACCTGGCCTCAGGGTTATTAAGAGGGGGGGGGATACCTGGCCTCAGGGTTATTAAGAGGGGGGATACCTGGCCTCAGGGTTATTAAGAGGATACCTGGCCTCAGGGTTATTAGAGGGGGATACCTGGCCTCAGGGTTATTAAGAGGGGGGATACCTGGCCTCAGGGTTATTAAGGGGGGGGATACCTGGCCTCAGGGTTATTAAGAGGGGATACCTGGCCTCAGGGTTATTAAGAGGGGATACCTGGCCTCAGGGTTATTAAAGAGGGGGGGGATACCTGGCCTCAGGGTTATTGAGGGGGGATACCTGGCCTCAGGGTTATTAAGGGGATACCTGGCCTCAGGGTTATTAAGGGGGGCAGGTGAGCTCCACACCACAACAGAGATAACTACTTGTTCATTTTATGACCTATGGTATTATTTCAATTCCAATACTGAATGTGGATGGACAGAATATTCCTTATTATTGTTTAGTGATTCAGATGGGTTCCTGGTCTTAAAGGAAAGTGTGTGTGTGCTCTACTAATCCTAGGGTGTGTCCTCAATGGCACCTTATTCCCTATATAGTATACTACTTTTGACCAGAGCTTGTCTGTCCCTACTCTGTCTCTGTCTCCATATGTCCCGTCTGTCTGTCTGTGTCCTCCGGCTGATGTACTCACCCCACAATCACCTGTAGAGAATAGTGATGTACTCACCCACAATCACCCCTGTAGAGAATAGTGATGTACTCACCCACAATCACCTGTAGAGAATAGTGATGTACTCACCCACAATCACCTGTAGAAAATAGTGATTTACTCACCCACAATCACCTGTAGAGAATAGTGATTTACTCACCCCACAGTCACCTGTAGAGAATAGTGATGTCGTCACCTGTAGAGAATAGTGATGTACTCACCCACAATCATCTGTAGAGAATAGTGATGATGTACTCACCCACAATCACCTGTAGAGAATGGTGATGCTCACCTGATCGTTTTCTCTGTAATGCAACAATGAATATTCAGCCTTTGAATGTGCAGGAAACTGCCACTAACAATGAACACAGAGAGACAGACACTGTAGGGTGTTTAACATGTCTCTGTGATGTTGTTGTATTTCACCTCGTTTACTGAGCTCGGGTTTGCTGATAAGTATATTTCCATTAACATCTATGTGTCGTTGTGTTTCTTTAAAATGTCTTTCTGGCGTTGTTTGTCGTCTCTGTCTCAGGGCTGGAGAAGGCGGTCAGTACAGATGTTTTAGTTGTGTTTAACATGTCTTTCACAACATCCTCTCCTTCTCAGGGCTGGAGAAAGGCAGTCAGTACAGATGTTTTAGTTGTGTTTAACATGTCTTTCACAACATCCTCTCCTTCCTCAGGCCTGGAGAAAGGCAGTCAGTACAGATGTTTTAGTTGTGTTCAA
>NW_027011671.1:0-22787 GCF_036934945.1 Oncorhynchus masou masou | reverse complement strand
TACATCCCTGGTCATCCCTACTGCCTCTGATCTGAGGACTCACTAAACACACATGCGTAATTTGTAAATTATGTCGTGTTGGAGTCTGTCCCTGGCTATCTGTAAATTGGTGCCATCTGGTTTGCTTAAATAAGGAATTTTAAATCATTTATATTTTCGACTTTTACTTTTGATACTTCAGTATATTTAAAACCCAATACTTATAGACTTTTACTCAAGTGGTATTTTACTGGGTGACTTTTCCCTTTGATTGAGTTATTTTCTATTAAGGTATCTTTACTTTTACTACAGTATGACAATTGGATACTTTTCCCACCAATGCTGCTTTGTCTGGCCTTTGGGATCTTGGGAAAGTTAAGCACTTTGTGACAACTGCTGAGGTAAAACAGGGCTTTATAGTTTATACATTTGATTTATTGTGTTTCCAGGTGCTCCGGGTATCATCTCTTCGCCTTACGCTGGGGCAGCAGGTGTTTGGCCCTGCTATCGGGTTCCCCAAGCAGGTAGGTACCACCACACTATCACCCTCCTCCAGCCCCATACCCCTGTATAGATAGGTACCACTACACTATCACCCTCCTCCGGCCCCATACCCCTGTATAGATAGGTATCACCCTCCTCCTGCCCCATACCCCTATATAGGTAGGTATCACCCTCCTCCTGCCCCATACCCCCTATATAGGTAGGTACACCCTCCTCCTGCCCCATACCCCCTATATAGGTAGGTACACCCTCCTCCTGCCCCATACCCCCTATATAGGTAGGTATCACCTCCTCCTGCCCCATACCCCCTATAGGTAGGTATCACCCTCCTCCAGCCCCATACCCCCTATATAGGTAGGTATCACCCTCCTCCCTGCCCCATACCCCCTATATGGTAGGTATCACCCTCCTCCAGCCCCATACCCCCTATATAGGTAGGTATCACCCTCCTCCAGCCCCATACCCCCTATATAGGTAGGTATCACCCTCCTCCTGCCCCATACCCCCTATATAGGTAGGTATCACCCTCCTCCTGCCCCATACCCCCTATATAGGTAGGTATCACCCTCCTCCAGCCCCATACCCCCTATATAGGTAGGTGCTCACCCTACTATCACCCTCCTCCTGCCCCATACCCCCTATATAGGTAGGTACTACCCTACTATCACCCTCTCCTGCCCATACCCCCTATGGTAGGTATCACCCTCTCCTGCCCCATACCCCCTATATAGGTAGGTACTCACCCTACTATCACCCTCCTCCTGCCCCATACCCCCTATATAGGTAGGTATCACCCTCCTCCTGCCCCATACCCCCTATATAGGTAGGTACTACCCTACTATCACCCTCCTCCTGCCCCATACCCCCTATAGGTAGGTACACCCCACTATCACCCTCCCTCCCTGCCCCATACCCCCTATAGGTAGGTCCCCCCACTATCACTCCTCCTGCCCCATACCCCCTATATGGTAGGTATCACCCTCCTCCTGCCCCATACCCCCTGTATAGGTAGGTACACCCTCCTCCAGCCCCATACCCCTATATAGGTAGGTACACCCTCCTCCAGCTCCCATACCCCCTATATGGTAGGTACACCCTCCCTCCAGCCCCATACCCCCTATATAGGTAGGTACTACCCTACTATCACCCTCCTCCTGCCCCATACCCCCTATATAGATAGGTATCACCCTCCTCCAGCCCCATACCCCCTATATAGGTAGGTACCACCCTCCTCCAGCCCCATACCCCCTATAGTAGGTAGGTACCACCCTCCTCCAGCCCCATACCCCCTGTAGTAGGTAGGTATCACCCTCCTCCTGCCCCATACCCCCTATATAGGTAGGGGTACCACCCTCTCCTCCTGCCCCATACCCCCTATATAGGTAGGTATCACCCTCCTCCCTGCCCCATACCCCCTATATGGTAGGTACCACCCTCCTCCAGCCCCATACCCCCTATATAGGTAGGTATCACCCTCCTCCTGCCCCATACCCCCTATATAGGTAGGTATCACCCTCCTCCAGCCCCATACCCCCTATATAGATAGGTATCACCCTCCTCCTGCCCCATACCCCCTATATAGGTAGGTATCACCCTCCTCCTGCCCCATACCCCTTATATAGGTAGGTATCACCCTCCTCCTGCCCCATACCCCCTATATAGGTAGGTATCACCTCCTCCAGCTCCCATACCCCCCATAGGTAGGTATCACCCTCCTCCAGCCCCATACCTCCCTATAGGTAGGTATCAATTCCTCCTCCAGCCCCATACCCCCTATAGGTAGGTATCACCCTCCTCCAGCCCCATACCCCTATATAGGTAGAGTATCTCCTCCAGCCCCATACCCCCTATATAGGTAGGTATCACCTCCTCCTACCCCCTATATAGCCCCTCCTCCTGCCCATACCCCCTATATAGGTAGGTACTACCATAGACAATACAATCACTAGAACATTGTTAGGCCCTCAGACCACCGCAGCCCCATTGACTTGACTGGGGAATCATGTTCTAGTGTTTCTATTTTTATAAGTACATAATCTCAACCATCATCATCATCATCATCATCATCATCTTCCACTCTCCGACTGCATCCCAAATGTACTATATAGTGAATAGGGTGCCATTTGGGACACCCCCTCACCTCACCCCTCCCCTCACCTCACCTCCCTCTCCTACCATCTCTCCTCCCTTCCCTCACCTCACCCTCCCCTCTCCTACCGTCTCTCCTCCCTTCCCCTCACCTCTCCTCACTCTCCTACCATCTCCTCCCCCCTCACCTCTCCTCACCTCCTACCGTCTCTCCTCCCCCCTCACCTCACCTCCCCTCTCCTACCGTCTCTCCCTCCCTTCCCACCCTCCTCACCTCCCTCCATCTCCTCCCCCCACCTCTCCTCCCCTCCCTACCCTCCCTCCCCCTCACCTCTCCTCACCTCTCCTCCCGTCTCTCCTCCCCTTCCTCCCCCCTCCCTCTCCCCACCTCCTCCCTTCCTCCCTCACCTCCCCCTCCCCCTCTCCTACCATCTCCCCTCCCCCTCACCTCTCCACCTCACCTCTCCCTCCCCCTCCCCACCTCTCCTCACCTCCCTACCGTCTCCCCCCCCTCCCCACCTCTCCTGCGTCTCTCCTCCCCCTCAACTCTCTCACCCCTCTCTCGTCCCTCCTCCTCTCCCTCCCTTCTCATACTGACCCTAGGCCCTCCTCCCTCCCCTCCTCTCCTACCGTCTCTCCTCCCCCCTCCCCCCTCTCCTGCGTCTCTCCTCCCCCTCCTCACCTCCTCTCTCCTCGTCTCTCCTCCTCTCCTCCCTTCTCATACTGACCCTAGGCCCTCCTCCCTCCCCCCCTCTCCTACCGTCTCTCCTCCCTCCCTCATACTGACCCTGGGCCCTCCTCCCTCCTCTAGTAGGCCCGCCCTTTGACCTGCTATCGTGCGTGCCCCCAGGTCTGTCCATGCACACGATGACCGGCGCTCTGGGACCCCTCGCCATGCCCGGCTCAGTCTCGGGACGGATGACCCTACATGGCATGGCCCCCATCGCTGTTCACGCCGTTCTCCTTGTCTCCAACCTCAACCCTGATGTGAGTGACCCCCCCACCCCCCCGCCCACCTGTTACCCCCTCAACTCCTCTTTATTGTTTGTGCTCTTGCCAACGCATTGCTCAATGTCAAGCTAAACATTTGGCATTACAATGAATGTTGACTTGATAGAACCACCTGGTGAGGAAGAGACACTTTCCAGATAACTAAATGTTACTGACCTGGTGAGAAAGACACTTTTCCAGATAACTAAATGTTGATGTTAGAATGGAATGGTACTTAGGGCTTCTTCTTGGTAAATATCATGTTGGATTCTCTGCTGGGCTACAATCATTGAAGAGTTTCATGTTAGTAGCTGCTTTCTCTATCTGTGTCAGCAGCAGTTGATGTCACAAGACGCGACCTGGGTTGTGTCCCAAATCCCCACCCTTTTATCTATGCAGTGCACTACTTTTCACCAGGGCCCACTACACTGTGTAATGAGGTTGGATTTGGGACTGGGTAGTGGTGAATAGCTGGGTCTTATCTGATTCTCCAGCTAGATAAGCAGCATTAGGGCTGGGACCTGCTGGCTGGCTGGTTGGGCTGCTGGCTGGCTAGTTGGGCCGCTACTGGCTGGCTAGTTGGGCTGCTACTGGCTGGCTGGTTGGGCTGCTACTGGCTGGCTGTTTGTGCTGGCTGGCTGGTTGGGCTGCTGGCTGGCTGGCTGGTTGCCCTGCTGGCTGGCTGGTTAGGCCCTGCTGCTGGCTGGTTGGGCCCTGGCTGGCTGGTTGGGCCCTGCTGGGCTGGTTGGGCCTGCTACTGGCTGGGCTGCTGCTGCTGGCTGGGCCCTGCTGGCTGGCCCTGGCTGGTTGGGCTGCTACCCTGCTGCTGGCTGGTTGGGCCTGGCTGGCTGGCTGCTGCTGGTGGTTGGGCGGCTGGCTGGTTGGGCTGCTGCTGGCTGGCTGGTGGGCTGCTACTGGCTGGCTGGCTGAGCCGCTGCTGGCTGGCTGCTACTGGCTGGCTGGTTGGGCTGCTACTGGCTGGCTGGTTTGGGCTGCTGCTGGCTGGCTGGTTGGGCTGCTGCTGCTGGCTGGCTGGTTGGGCTGCTGCTGGCTGGCTGCTGCTGGCTGGCTGGGCCCTGCTGGCTGGCTGGTTGGGCTGCTGCTGCTGGCTGCTGGCTGGTTGGGCTGCTACTGGCTGGCTGGTTGGGCCCTGCTGGCTGGCTGGTTGGGCCGCTGCTGGCTGGCTGGCTTGGGCTGCTGCTGGCTGGCTGGGCCCTGCTGGCTG
This sequence comes from Oncorhynchus masou masou, assembly GCF_036934945.1. Lineage (NCBI taxonomy): Eukaryota > Metazoa > Chordata > Actinopteri > Salmoniformes > Salmonidae > Oncorhynchus > Oncorhynchus masou. Next base: position 18,001 of record NW_027011671.1, on the reverse strand, counting down.
GCTGGTTGGGCCCTGCTGGCTGGCTGGTTGGGCCCTGCTGGCTGGCTGGTTGGGCCCTGCTGGCTGGCTGGTTGGGCCTGCTGGCTGGCTGGTTGGGCCGCTGCTGGCTGGCTGGTTGGGCCCTGCTGGCTGGCTGGTTGGGCCCTGCTGGCTGGCTGGTTGGGCCCTGCTGGCTGGCTGGTTGGGCCGCTGCTGGCTGGCTGGTTGGGCCCTGCTGGCTGGCTGGTTGGGCCCTGCTGGCTGGCTGGTTGGGCTGCTGCTGGCTGGCTGGTTGAGCCGCTGCTGGCTGGCTGGTTGGGCCCTGCTGGCTGGCTGGTTGGGCCCTGCTGGCTGGCTGGTTGGGCCCTGCTGGCTGGCTGGTTGGGCCTACTGGCTGGCTGGCTGTGTGTGATTGATGCTATGCAAGGGAAAGGCTGGCTGGTTGGGCTGCTGCTTGGCTGTTTGGACTGCTACTGGCTGTATCACCACTGGCCACCAGGCTGGTTGGGCTGCTGCTGCTGGCTGGCTGGTTGGGCTGCTGCTGCTGGCTGGCTGGTTTGCTGGCTCTTTGGGCTTCTGGCCGGCTGGCTGGGCTGCTGCTGCTGGCTGGGCCCTGCTGGACTGGTTGGGCCTGCTGGCTGACTTTGGGCCCTGCTGGCCATGGTTGGGCCTGGCTGGCTGGTTGGGCCGCTTGGCTGGCTGGTTCTGCTACTGGCTGGCTGACTGGCTGCTGGCTGGCTGTGGGCTGCTGCTGCTGGCTGGGCCCTGCTGGCCTGGCTGGTTGGGCCCTGCTGGTTAGTGTGCTGGCTTGGTTGGGCCTGGCTGGCTGGTGATTGGCTGGCTGGCTGGTTGGGCTTCCTGGCTGGCTGGTTGGGCTGCTTAGATACTGACCGCTGCTTGGCTGGTTGGGCATGCTGGCTGGCTGGTTGGGCCCTGCTGGCTATCCTTCTATGGCTGGTTGGGCTGCTACTGGCTGGCTGAACTCTCAGCATTATGCAATGAAGGGACTAATCTGGCTGGCTGGTTGGGCTGCTACTGGCTAAACTGCTATCTGTTTGGGCTCTGCTGGCTGGCTGGGCCAATGCTGGCTGGCTGGTTGGGCTGCTACGGCTGGTTGGGCTGCTGCTGCTGGCTAATGGTTGGGCCCTGCTGGCTGGCTGGTTGGGCCGCTGCTGGCGGCTCTTGCTGCTGCTGGCTGGGCCCACTCTGGCTGGTTGGGCCCTGCTTCTATCCCTCTCCTCCTTCTCTGGTTGGGCTGCTGGCTGGCTGGTTGGGCTGCTATGGTGGCTGACTGTGCTGGCTGGCTGGCTGGGCAAGCTTGCTGGCTGGGCCCTGCTGGCAAGAAGGAATGCCCTAATCCAGATGGCCCTGCTGGCGGCTGGTTGGGCCTGGCTGGCTGGTTGGGCAGCTTGGCTGGCTGGCTGGTTGGGCTCCTGGCACTGGTTATACTGGCTGGCTGGCAGATCTGGCTGGCTGGTTGGGCCCTGCTGGCTGGCTGATACAACTGCTGGCAGATCCCACTGGCTGGCTATTGGGCTGATACTGGCTGGCTGACTAGATCCTGGCTGGCTGGTTGGGCTGCTACAACAGATCAGATCCCACTGTTATGGGCTGATACAACTGGCTGTTTGGACTGCTACTGGCTGGCTGGTTGGGCTGCTACTGGCTGGCTGGTTGGGCTGCACTGGCTGGCCTGCTACTGGCTGGCTATTGGGCTGCTGCTGGACAGGTTGGGCTGCTCCCACTGTTATGCTGCTGGCTGGCTGATCAGGCCCTCCCACTGGTTGGGCCCTGCTGAGAGGACAGATTGGGCAGATCCCGGCTGTTATACTGCTGGCTGGGCCCTGCTGGCAGGCTCCCACTGTTATACCCTGATACAACAGGTTGGGCCTGATCCGCTGCTGGCTTGGTTGGGCTGCTACTGGCTGGACAGACTGGGGGCAGCTGGCTGGCTGGCTGGGCTGTTATACTGAGAGCTGGCTGGCTGGTTGGGCCACTGTTATGGCTGGTTGGGCCCTGCTCTGATCCCACTGTTATGCTGGCTGGCTGGTTGGGCAGCTGCTGGCTCCCTACTGGCTATGGCTGAGACAACAGATCAGGTCCCTGCTGGCTGGCTGGTTGGGCCCTGCTGGCTGGCTGGTTGGGCAGATCCTGGCTGGCTGGTTGGGCTGCTACTGGCTGGCTGACTAGATCAGGCTCTGGTTGGGCCTACTGGCTATACTGAGAGGACAGAACTGGTTGGGCTGCTACTGGCTGGCTGTTTGGACTGCTACTGGCTGACAGATCTGCTACTGATCCTGCTACTGGCTGGCTGGTTGGGCTGCTACTGGCTGGACTGCTGCTGGCTGGCTGGGCCGCTGCTGGCTACTGAGAGGACTGATGCTGCTGGCTGGCTGGTTGGGCTGCTGTTGGCTGGCTGATTGGGCCCTGCTGGCTGGCTGGTTGGGCCCTGCTGGCTGGCTGGTTGGGCTGCTGGCACTGGGCTGCTGCTGCCCACTGCTGGCTGGCTGGTTGGGCCCTGCAGATCAGATGCCCTGGCTGTTATACTGAGAGGACAGAACTGGCTGGCTGGTTGGGCCGCTGCTGGCTACTGATACTGCTGCTGGCTGGCTCCCACTGTTATACTGAGGGACAGGAACCCTGCTGGCCCTGGCTGGGCCGCTGCTGAATGGCTGGCTGGGCCGCAGCTGGCTGGCTGGCTGGGCCGCTGCTGGCTGGCTGAGGGGACTGGCTGGCTGGTTGGGCCGCTGCTGTGGCTGGTTGGGCCCTGCTGGCTGGCTGGTTGGGCCCTGCTGGCTGGCTCCTGCACTGGCTTATGGCTGGTTGGGCTGCAGAACAGATCCCTACTGGCTGGCTATTGGGCTGCTACTGGCTGGCTGACTAGAACAGATCTGGTTGGGCTGCTACTGGCTGGCTGACTGAGAGGGCTGGCTGGTTGGGCTGCCTGGCTGGCTGGTTGGGCTGCTACTGGCTGGCTGGTTGGGCTGCTCCTGGCACTGCTGCTGGCTACTGGGCTGCTACTGGCTAACAGGTTGGGCTACTGGCTTTTGGCACTGGTTGGGCTGCTGCTGCTGGCTGGCTGGTTGGGCTCAATGCTGGCTGGCTGGTTGGGCCCTGCTGGCATGGGCCCTGCTGGCCTGGCTGGGCCGCTCCTGGCTGGCTGGGCCCTCCTGTATTAACTGTTGGGCTGCTACTGGCTCCTGCTACTGGCTGGCTGACTAGGGCCTGGCTCTGGTTGGGCTGCTACTGGCTGGCTGACCACCTGGCTGGCTGGTTGGGCTGCTGCTTCTTCAAGCCTACTGGCTGGCTGGTTGGGCTGCTCTGGCTGGCTCTCCCTCTGGCTGGCTGGTTGGGCTGCCTTGGCTGACTCCCTGGCTGGCATTTCTGCTACTCCTGGGTCTTGGCTGGTTGCTCTGCACCTGGCTGGTTGGAATGGCTGGGCTCCCTTTGGTTGGGCCCTGCTGGCTGGCTGATTGGGCCCCTGCTGGCATCTGATTCAGGCCCTGCTGGCTCCTGATTGGGCCCTTGGCTGGCTGATTGGGCCCTGCTCCCCCTGCTGGCCTGGTTGGGCCCTGCTGGCTAACCCTAAATGCCATGCTTGGTTGGTTTCTGTATCCTAAACCTTCAGTTGACCAGTTGTCTAAACCCTTACCCATGGAATTTGGTACCCTTTACCCTAAACCTTTACCCTTAGTGTGCCTTTTATGCTAAACCCTGATTGGCTGAAACCTGTTACCTGTTTGTCATCTACACTAAACTCCCCGTAAACTCTCAGCATTATACACTGAAAAATAATCTGCTTACCCAATGTAAACCCTTACCCATGCCAATACCCTAAAAATAAGTATGTACCCTTACTCCTCTTGTCCTCCCTCTCTCGTTCTTAACCCTCTAACCTCCTAGGGGTGTATGGTGACCCTTTACATTTGTTCAATAAGAAAGAGAATTTAAGTCCAGATGGCCGGTAGCTTCAGGCAGCTTGGTGAGATGCTCTTATCCAGATCAGATCTTACAAATTGGACAGAATTCCCACTGTTATACTGAGAGAACAGATCAGTCCACTGTACTGATACAGTGGTCCCACTGTTATATTGAGAGGACAGATCAGATCCCGCACATACTATCCTGTTACCCTAAACCCACTTTACCCTATATCCTAAACTCTTACCCTAAACCTTTATACTAAACCCCAAACCTTTACCCTAAACCTAATCCCACTGTTATACTGATACAACAGATCAATCCCACTGTTATACTGAGAGGACAGATCAGATCTTACCCTGAGAGGACAGTGGTCCCACTGTTATACTGATACCCAGAAGATCCCACTGTTATACTGAGAGGACAGAACAGATCCCACTGTTATACTGAGAGAACAGAAGATCCCACTGTTATACTGAGACAACTAAACCCTGTTATACTGATATCAGATCCCACTAAACTCCCACTGTTATACCCTAAATCCCACTGTTATACTGAGACAACAGATCAATCCCACTGTTATACTAAACAGATCAAATCCCTTTATACTGAGAGGACAAACCCTAACCCTGAACCCTATCTGATACCTAAATCCCACTTATACTAAACAACAGATCAGATCCCACTGTTATACTGAGAGGACAGATCCAAACCCTCACCCTTATACCTACAACCTAGATCCCACTGTTATACCCTTACCCTGATACTGGTGCAGTGGTCTGATAAGACAGATCAGATCCCTGCATACTCAGTGAACAGATCCACTGTTATCACTGCAGTCCTACTGGTTTGAATCCAGGCTAACATCACACATCACTGGCTCCTGAATCCTGTGTCCCTCCTCCTTAGGGCAGTCCACAACCTGACACCACCTAGCTCTCGTCTTCTTCAAGGCTATGGCCCCTCCCTCTCCCTCTAAGAATCTTGTTCCCTAACTGAAAATAAAAAACTTCATTCAAAAAATAACCATGCTGAAAACTCATTCAAAACCATGCATTCCTATATCCCCTAACCCTAAACCCTTACCCATTCTGTTTCAATCAAATCAAATCAAATTTATTTATATAGCCTTTCAGCTTTATCTCAAAGTGCTGTGCAAATGTTAAAACTTTGATTCATGCACGGTGGTTAGGAAAAACTCCCTAGACCTAGGAAGAAACCTACAGGAACCAGGCTTATGTCTTACAGTTAACTATATGTTCATAAATGTATGGTCGAATAATAATAAGGCTAAATGGAGCAGCAGCACGGCCAGGTGGACTGGGGACAGTTGATTTAACTAAATCCCTTTACCCTATTACAGTTAACCTAAACCATTATGTAAACCCTTACAAACCCATACCCTAAACTATACCCTAAACCCTTGTATTACAGTTGATTTAAACCCTATATTATGTATTACCCTGAACCCTAACCCTAAATTACCTGTATTTTACCCTAAACCCTTTAAAACTTACCCTATGTATTACAGTTGATTTAACTATATTATGTATTACAGTTAACTATATTATGGTTTGAAGTTGATTAAACTATATTATGGCTTACATTGATTTAACTATATTATGTAATTTACAGTTGATTAAACTATATTACCTAAACCGTTGATTTAAATATAACCCTTTACCCTAAATTACCCTTGAAAATAACTATAAACTATGTATTACAAAAAATTTAAACTATAACCCTTCCCTAAACCCTTACAGTCCTTTCATTTAAATGTTACTTTGATTCATTACAGTTGATGAAACCCTTACAGTATAAATGTATTACAGTTGATTTAACTATATTATGTATTACAGTTAATTTAACTATATTATAAACCCTTACAGTTGATTTAACTATATTATGTATTACAGTTACCTATATTATGTATTACAGTTGATTTAACTATATTATGTATTACAGTTGATTTAACTATATTATGTATTACAGTTAAACTATATTATGGCTACCCTTACAGTTGAACCCTTTAACTATATTATGTATTACAGTTAACTAAATTATGTATTACAGTTGATTAAACTATATTATGTACCTTACAGTTGATTTAACTAAATTATGTATTACAGTTGATTTAACTATATTATGTATTACAGTTGATTTAACTATATTATGTATTACAGTTGATTTAACTATATTTTATGTATTACAGTTAAACTATATTATGTATTACAGTTGATTTAAACTATATTATGTATTACAGTTAACTTACAGTTGATTTAACTATATTATGTATTACAGTTGATTAAACTATATTATGTATTACAGTTGATTTAACTATATTATGTATTACAGTTGATTTAACTATATTATGTATTACAGTTGATTTAACTATATTATGTATTACAGTTGATTAAACTATATTATGTATTGAATCCAGGCTGTATTACATTAACTATATTATGTATTACAGTTGATTTGTAACAGTTGTTTAACTATATTATGTATTACAGTTGATTTAACTATAATAAAAAACTCTATTACAGTTGATTTAACTATATTATGTATTACAGTTAACTATATTATGTATTACAGTTTTAAACTATATTATGTATTACAGTTGATTTAACTATATTATGTATTACAGTTGATGAAACTATATTATGTATTACAGTTGATTTAACTATATTATGTATTACAGTTAATTTAACTATATTATGTATTACAGTTGATTTAACTATATTATGTATTACAGTTGATTTAACTATATTATGTATTACAGTTGATGAAACTATATTATGTATTACAGTTGATTTAACTATATTATGTATTACAGTTAAACTATATTATGTATTACAGTTGATTTAACTATATTATGTATTACAGTTGATTTAACTATATTATGTATTACAGTTGATTTAACTATATTATGTATTACAGTTGATTTAACTATATTATGTATTACAGTTGATTTAACTATATTATGTATTACAGTTGATTTAACTATATTATGTATTACAGTTGATTTAACTATATTATGTATTACAGTTGATTAAACTATATTATGTATTACAGTTGATTTAACTATATTATGTATTACAGTTGATGAAACTATATTATGTATTACAGTTGATTTAACTATATTGTGTATTACAGTTGATTTAACTATATTATGTATTACAGTTGATTTAACTATATTATGTATTACAGTTGATTTAACTATATTATGTATTACAGTTGATTTAACTATATTATGTATTACAGTTGATTTAACTATATTATGTATTACAGTTGATTTAACTATATTATGTACTACACTTAGCTATATTATTATTACAGTTGCCTCCTGTTAATGTCAGATGTCCTATATTATGTATTACAGTTGCCTGATTAAACTATATTATGTATTACAGTGTCCGTATTACCGTTGATTTAACCGTTAGTTAACTATATTATGTATTACAGTTGATTTAACGCAGTTAACTATATTATGTATTACAGTTGATTAAACTATATTATGTATTACAGTTGATTTAACTATATTATGTATTACAGTTGATTTAACTATATTATGTATTACAGTTGATTTAACACAGTTGATTTAACTATATTATGTATTACAGTTAACTATATTATGTATTACAGTTGACCGGGATTTAACTATATTATATATTCTAGGATGAAACTATATTATGTATTACAGGGTTGGCGAGCACAATTGGCCCAGCGTTGTCCGGGTTTAGGGAGGGGTTGGAAACGGTATTATGGATGTCCTTGTCTCATCGCGCACCAGCGATTTAACTATATTACTAGCTATATTATATAATATTACAGTTGATTTAACTATATTATGGTTAACTATATTATGTATTACAGTTGATTAAACTATATTATGTATTACAGTGCACACTAACCAGGTTGCCAGGTGCACGGTGTATTACTTAACTATATTATGTATTACAGTTGATTAAACTATATTATGTATTACAGTTGATTTAACGTATTACAGTTGATGAAACTATATTATGGTTGATTTAACTATATTGTGTATTACAGTTGAGTTAATATTATCTCTGTGTTATTATGTATACAGTTGATTTAACTATATTATGTATTACTTGATTTAACTATAGTATGTATTACGGTAACTATATGTATTACGGATTTAACTATCTTATACTATTACAGTTGATTTAACTATATTATGTATTACAGTTGATTTAACTTTTATGTATTACAGTTAACTATATTGTATTACAGTTGATTTAACTATATTATGTATTACCTATGGGAGTTGTAGCGATGAGACAAGATAGTGGCTACTATAAATTACATTGGACAACTATATTATGTATTACAGTTGATTTAACTATATTATGTATTACAGTTGAAACTATAGGTATTACAGTTGGTAACTAATAAAAGTTGATGAAACTTACATTTTTTTTAAAGGTGTCCGCCAAATCAAATTGATATTTATTATTACAGTTATTTAACTATATTATGTTATGTCTATATTATGTATTACAGTTGCTATATTATGTACAGTTGATGTAATTATATTATGACTCTCTTTTATCTCCCCCTGTTAATATCAGATGTCCCACCCTGAACGGTCAGCGGCCTCCAGTGGGCAAGGTGATCAGCGTAGTGACCATCTCTAACCACCAGACGGTCCAGCTGGCCTAGCGTCGTCTGGGATGGGAAGACCGGTAGGGATATCCTTGTCTCATCGGCAAACGACTCCTATGCGGCTCCCCGTCTACATCCGCCAAGGTTGCAAGCCTGGATCAAGAACTTTCAGAACAGTGCGGCAGGTTTGGGCTGTGTATGGAGGCCTGACTTTCAACTCTGCTCTGACCTCCATCTATCAAAACATCCCGAAATTGGGGGAGAAAAAGGGTAAATAAAATGTAAAAAAATTTTTAAAGGTGTCAAGCCAAATCAAATCCTCCCTCATATTTCCCCTCCATCCCACCTATCCAACATCCCGGTGATCAGATTCCATCTCTAAGCACCCTCCTCCCCTCTGCCACCCTCCATCTTCCAGCGGCTCCCCGTGAGATTCACTGGATCCCTTTCAGAACATCTTCCTCCCTCTGCCACCCTCCATCTATCCAACATCCCGTTAGATTCACTATACCTCCCTCCTCCTCCTGCCACCCTCCATCTATCCAACATCCCGTGGGAATTCACTATACCTCCTCCTCCCTCTGCCACCCTCCATCTATCCAACATCCCGTGAATTCACTATACCTCCCTCCTCCCTCTGCCACCTCCATCTATCCAACATCCCGTGAGATTCACTATACCTCCCTCCTCCCTCTGCCACCTCCATCTATCCAACATCCCCGTGAGATTCACTATACCTCCCTCCTCCCTCTGCCACCCTCCATCTATCCAACATCCGTGAGATTCACTATACCTCCCTCCTCCCTCTGCCACCCTCCATCTATCCAACATCCCGTGAGATTCACTATATCTCCCTCCTCCCTCTGCCACCCTCCATCTATCCAACATCCCGTGAGATTCACTATACCTCCCTCCTCCTCTGCCACCCTCCATCTATCAACATCCGTGAGATTCACTATACCTCCCTCCTCCCTCTGCCACCCTCCATCTATCAACATCCCGTGAGATTCACTATATCTCCCTCCTCCCTCTGCCACCCTCCATCCAACTAGATTCTTATCCTCATCTCTAACTGTGCCACCCTCCATCCCCCATCCCAGATTCTATACCTCCTCCTCCCCCTCATCCAGCATGGCTACACCTCCACTCCACCTCTGCACTCATCTTCCTCCTCTGAAACTGTGCCTCCTCCTCCCCCTCTCCAACTATACCTCCCCTCCAACTACACCCCTCATCCAACTATACCTCCCTCCTCCCCCTCTCAACTATATCTCCCTCCTCCCTCTCTCCAACTACACCTCCCTCCCTCCAACTCCCTTCCTCCTCTCAACTGTACCTCCCTCCTCCCCCTCTCCAACTATACCTCCCTCCTCCCCAACTACACCTCCCTCCTCCCCCTCTCCAACTACACCTCCCTCCTCCCCTCTCCAACTATACCTCCCCTCCTCCCCCTCTCCAACTATATCTCCCTCCCCCTCTCTCCAACTACACCTCCTCCTCCCCCTCTCCAACTATACCTCCCTCCTCCCCCTCTCCAACTACACCTCCCTCCCTCCAACTACACCTTCCTCCTCTCAAACTGTACCTCCCTCCTCCCCCTCTCCAACTATACCTCCCCTCCTCCCCCTCTCCAACTATACCTCCCTCCTCCCCCTCTCCAACTATAGCTCCTTCCTCCCTCTCTCCAACTATACCTCCCTCCTCCCCTCTTCAACTATACCTCCCCTCAACCCCCTCTCCTAACTACCTCCCTCCCTCCAACTACACCCCTCCCTCTCTAACTATACCTCCCTCCTCCCCCTCTCAACTACACCTCCCTCCTCAACCTCTTATCTATTCTGTTTACTTCTCCAATGGATGTGTTTAACCCTCTCCAAGTGAATATGCTCCAGAAAATTCCCTGTCTGTCTAAGAAACCTCCCCTTTAGCTGTACTCCTGCTCCCCTACTCCAGTATGACAGCTATATGTCTACAGTATACTATAGAGGCTCCCCTCCTGCAACTATACTCCCTCCTCAACACTAGTTATCTATTCAGTATACTGTAGGGGATGGATGTACTCCTGCAGTATACTATAGAATGTCTGTCACAAGCAGTATACTATAGAGGCTGTACTCCTGCAGAATATCTATAGAGGCTGTACTCCTGCAGTATACTATAGAGGCTGTACTCCTGCAGTATACTGTAGAGGCTATACTCCTGCAGTATCCTCAGTATGGCAGCTATATGTCTACAGTATGCTATAGAGGCTGTACTCCTGCAGTATCCTCAGTATGGCAGCTATATGTCTACAGTATACTATAGAGGCTGTACTCCTGCAGTATACTATAGAGGCTGTACTCCTGCAGTATACTATAGAGGCTGTGCCTCCTGCAGTATACTAGAGGCTATTATCTGGTATACTATAGGCTGTACTCCTGCAGTATACTATAGAGGCTGTACTCCTGCAGTATACTGTAGAGGCTGTACTCCTGCAGTATACTATAGAGGCTGTACTCCTGCAGTATACTATAGAGGCTGTACTCCTGCAGTATACTATAGAGGCTGTACTCCTGCAGTATACTATAGAGGCTGTACTCCTGCAGTATACTATAGAGGCTGTACTCCTGCAGTATCCTCAGTATGGCAGCTATATGTCTACAGTATACTATAGAGGCTGTACTCCTGCAGTATACTATAGAGGCTGTACTCCTGCAGTATACTATAGAGGCTGTACTCCTGCAGTATACTATAGAGGCTGTACTCCTGCAGTATACTATAGAGGCTGTACTCCTGCAGTATCCTCAGTATGGCAGCTATATGTCTACAGTATACTATAGAGGCTGTACTCCTGCAGTATACTCAGTATGGCAGCTATATGTCTACAGTATACTATAGAGGCTGTACTCCTGCAGTATACTGTAGAGGCTGTACTCCTGCAGTATCCTCAGTATGGCAGCTATATGTCTACAGTATGCTATAGAGGCTGTACTCCTGCAGTATACTCAGTATGGCAGCTATATGTCTACAGTATACTATAGAGGCTGTACTCCTGCAGTATACTATAGAGGCTGTACTCCTGCAGTATCCTCAGTATGGCAGCTATATGTCTACAGTATACTATAGAGGCTGTACTCCTGCAGTATACTATAGAGGCTGTACTCCTGCAGTATACTATAGAGGCTGTACTCCTGCAGTATACTATAGAGGCTGTACTCCTGCAGTATACTATAGAGGCTGTACTCCTGCAGTATACTATAGAGGCTGTACTCCTGCAGTATACTATAGAGGCTGTACTCCTGCAGTATACTATAGAGGCTGTACTCCTGCAGTATCCTCAGTATGGCAGCTATATGTCTACAGTATACTATAGAGGCTGTACTCCTGCAGTATACTATAGAGGCTGTACTCCTGCAGTATACTATAGAGGCTGTACTCCTGCAGTATACTATAGAGGCTGTACTCCTGCAGTATACTGTAGAGGCTGTACTCCTGCAGTATCCTCAGTATGACAGCTATATGTCTACAGTATACTATAGAGGCTGTACTCCTGCAGTATACTATAGAGGCTGTACTCCTGCAGTATACTGTAGAGGCTGTACTCCTGCAGTATCCTCAGTATGGCAGCTATATGTCTACAGTATACTGTAGAGGCTGTACTCCTGCAGTATACTATAGAGGCTGTACTCCTGCAGTATACTATAGAGGCTGTACTCCTGCAGTATCCTCAGTATGGCAGCTGTATGTCTACAGTATACTATAGAGGCTGTACTCCTGCAGTATACTATAGAGGCTGTACTCCTGCAGTATACTATAGAGGCTGTACTCCTGCAGTATACTGTAGAGGCTGTACTCCTGCAGTATCCTCAGTATGGCAGCTATATGTCTACAGTATACTATAGAGGCTGTACTCCTGCAGTATACTATAGAGGCTGTACTCCTGCAGTATACTATAGAGGCTGTACTCCTGCAGTATACTGTAGAGGCTGTACTCCTGCAGTATACTATAGAGGCTGTACTCCTGCAGTATACTCAGTATGGCAGCTATATGTCTACAGTATACTATAGAGGCTGTACTCCTGCAGTATACTATAGAGGCTGTACTCCTGCAGTATCCTCAGTATGGCAGCTATATGTCTACAGTATACTATAGAGGCTGTACTCCTGCAGTATACTGTAGAGGCTGTACTCCTGCAGTATACTCAGTATGGCAGCTATATGTCTACAGTATACTATAGAGGCTGTACTCCTGCAGTATACTATAGAGGCTGTACTCCTGCAGTATACTATAGAGGCTGTACTCCTGCAGTATACTCAGTATGGCAGCTATATGTCTACAGTATACTATAGAGGCTGTACTCCTGCAGTATCCTCAGTATGGCAGCTATATGTCTACAGTATACTATAGAGGCTGTACTCCTGCAGTATACTATAGAGGCCACAGGTCCCACAGGTCCCACCTTGAGCCCACAGGTCCCACAGACCCCACAGGCCTCACAGGTCCCACAGGCCCACAGGTCCCTGGGCCCACAGGTCCCACAGGCCCCACAGGCCTCACACAGGCCCCACAGACTGGTCCCCACAGGTCCCCAGGCCTCACAGGTCTTACAGACCCCACAAATTCCCACAGGCCTCACAGGTCCCACAGACCCCACAGGTCTCACAGACCCCACAGGCCTCACAGGTCTCACAGGTCTCCTGGGTCCCACAGGCCTCACACAGTCCCCAGATCCCTGAGCTCACAGGTCTAGACCCCACAGGTCCCAGGCCTCTACAGGTCTCATAGGCCTCACAGGCCTCCACCAGACCCCACAGGCCCCACAGACCTCACAGGTCTCTGGCCCACAGGCCCCACAGGTCTCACAGGTCCCACAGACCCCACAGGTCCCACAGGTCCCACAGTCTACAGGTCCCAGAGGCCCCACTCCTGCAGTATACTCAGGTCCCACAGGCCTCACATGTCCACAGTATGCTCTACCAGGTATCACCAGTTGAAGAAGTAGTGCCAGGTAAAAAAGCCCCCCCCCAGGTCCCAACACTGTTCCTTTGTCCACGGCCCCACCACCGACAGGTCCATCAGGCCCCACGACATCCCCACAGCTGTTTCACTGGTCCCACAGGTCCCAAGGCCTTCAAGTTCTTCCAGTAGGTTCTCTTCTGACACTTGACTTCCTCAATGCTTCAGCAACCCCACATGGCCCCACAGGCCTCACAGGTCTCACAGACCCCACAGGCCCCACAGGTCTCACAGGTCCCTGGGCCCCAGGTCCCACAGGTCCCACAGGCCTCACAGGTCCCACCAGTGGGACCCACAGGCCTGCAGGCCCACAGGTCCCACAGACCCACAGGTCCCACAGGTCCCACAGACCCCCCAGGTCCCACAGGTCCCCAGGCCTCACAGGTCCCACAGACCCACAGGTCCCCTGACCTCACAGGTCCCACAGACCCCACAGGTCCCACAGGCCTCTGGGTCTCACTGACCTCCTGCAGGAAATTTAAGTAGCATAATAAAATCCCCATAAAAATATGTTAGTTAAAGAAGGAGATATCTTCTTGTTTTGTGCATTGGATGAATCTCAATCCACTGCATCTGCCGATGAAAGGCAACAAGAGTTGGAGCCCTGTTATGTCCCCCTATGTGGAGGGGTGAGACTCTCAGGAACATGTCGTACGCCTATTGTTTTGCTCTAGGACGCCCCACAGGCCTCACAGGTCCCACAGGCCCACCACATGGCACAGGCCCCCTCACAGGCCTCTGGCCAGGCCTCACAGGCCCCACAGGCCTCCCACAGGCCCCACAGGCCCCACAGGCCCCACAGGCCCCACAGGCCTCACAGGTCTCACAGGCCCCACAGGTCCCACAGGCCCCACAGGCCTCACAGGTCCCGATCCCACAGGCCTACAGGCCACAGGCCCACAGGCCCCACAGGTCCCACAGGTCCCACAGGCCCCACAGGTCCCACAGGCCTCACAGGTCCCACAGGCCCTCACAGGTCCCACAGGCCCCACAGGTCCCACAGGTCCCACAGGTCCCACAGGCCTCACAGGTCCCACAGGTCCCACAGGCCTCACAGGTCCCACAGGTCCCACAGGCCTCACAGGTCCCACAGGTCCCACAGGTCCCACAGGCCTCACAGGTCCCACAGGTCCCACAGGCCTCACAGGTCCCACAGGCCTCACAGGTCTCACAGACCTCACAGGCTCCTCACAGGCTCACAGGCCCCACAGGCCTTGTCCCAAGGTCCCTTGGTAACAGTTGAAAAAAATGTAAGGAATTAGTTTATTTTTTATTTTTAATACTTCAAGGGGTCTTAAAAGTCAAATAGCTAAATTATCCTTGGTATGACTCTTCTTAAAACAATTCTATATAGATTAGTAAAAAATGATCTTGTCTTAGGTCAGTTAGGATCACTTTATTTTAAGAATGTGAAATGTCAGAATAATAGTAGAGAGAATGATTTATTTCAGCTTTTATTTCTTTCATCACATTCCCAGTGGGTCAGAAGTTTACATACACTCATTTAGTATTTGGTAGCATTGCCTTTAAATTGTTTAACTTGGGTCAAACGCTTGGGTTGCCTTCCACAAGCTTCCCACAATAAGATGGGTGAATTTTGGCCTATTCCTCCTAACTGAGTTGTTGTAACTGAGTCACACGCTTTTTCAGTTCTGCCCCCAAATTTTCTATAGGATTGAGGTCAGGGCTTTGTGATGGCCACTCCAATACCTTGACTTTGTTGTCCTTAAGCCATTTTGCCACAACTTTGGGAGTATGCTATGGGTCATTGTCCATTTGGAAGACCCATTTGCGACCAAGCTTTAACTTCCTGACTGATGTCTTGAGATGTTGCATCAATATATCCAGAAAATTTTCTTGCCTCATGATGCCATCTATTTTGTGAAATGCACCAGTCCCTCCTGCAGCAAAGCACCCTACAACATGATGATGCCACCCCTGTGCTTCACGGTTGGGATGTTGTTCTTCGGCTTGCAAGCCTCCCCCTTTTTTCCTCCAAACATAACGATGGTCATTTTGGCCAAACAGTTCTATTTTTGTTTCATCAGACCAGAGGACATTTCTCCAAAAAGTACAATCTTTGTCCCCATGTGCAGTTGCAAACCGTAGTCTGGCTTTTGTGGTTTCTTCCTTGCTGAGCGGTCTTTCCAGGTTATGTCGATATAGGGCTCTCTGGTGACTCTCTGGTGACTCTCTCGGTGACTCTCTCTGGTGACTCTCTGACTCTCTGGTGACTCTCTGGTGACTCTCTGGTGACTCTGGTGACTCTCTGGTGGCTCTCTGGTGACTCTGGTGACTCTCTGGTGGCTCTCTGGTGGCTCTCTGGTGACTCTCTGGACTCTCCTGGTGACTCTCTGGTGACTCTCTGGTGGCTCTCTGGTGAGTCTCTGGTGACTCTCTGGTGGCTCTCTGGTGACTCTCGTGACTCTCTGGTGACTCTCTGGTGACTCTCTGCGACTCTCTGGTGACTCTGGTGACTCTGGTGACTCTCTGGTGGCTCTCTGGTGACTCTCTGACTCCTGGTGACTCTCTGGTGGCTCTCTGACTCTCTGGTGGCTCTCTGGTGGCTCTCTGGTGACTCTCTGGTGACTCTCTGGTGACTCTGGTGACTCTGGTGGCTCTCTGGTGACTCTCATGGTGACTCTCTGGTGACTCTCTGGTGACTCTCTGGTGACTCTCTGGTGACTCTCTGGTGGCTCCCTGGTGACTCTCTGGTGACTGTCTGGTGACTCTCTGGTGGCTCCCTGGTGACTCTCTGGTGACTCTCTGGTGACTCTCTGGTGACTCTCTGGTGACTCTGGTGACTCTCTGGTGACTCTCTGGTGACTCTCTTTTGACTATCTGGTGACCTTGGTGTAGGTCCGTTATAAGACACTAGATGGGAATTGCTCCACTTAGAGAAATATATTTGTATTTATTTATTTAACCTTTATTGATCTATCAGTTCAGTAGGATTGTTCCACACCCTAATATGTTTTTCCAAAGGCAGATTTGACAGACTCAAGCTAAAAATGTGTCATTCAGAGCCAAGGGAACATTCAGAATAGTGATCTCGGTACATACTCGTGATCTGGAATGAACATCTCTTTGCGGATCAATAAAGTGTAATTGATTACTGTTTGTCCATCTGTGTCTGTCTCAGGAAGGACCGTAAGATGGCTCTGATCCAGTTGGGTTCAGTGGAGGAGGCCATCCAGGCCCTGATCGACCTCCACAACCACGACCTGGGAGAGAACCATCACCTCCGCGTGTCCTTCTCCAAGAGCACCATCTGACCCGCCCTCACCCAGATCCCCCAGCCCCCCCACACCCAGGGCCTCGCTCCTGGGCTGGGCTAACCCCATGCCCCCCACCCACCCCCAGGGCCTCGCTCATGGGCTGGGATAACCCCATGCCCCCCACCCACCCCTAGCCCCTGTTGGGAGTGACGGACAGAAACACCCACTTTTACTTAAAACAAACAACAGACAATGAACTAGTTTAGATGATATTGTTGTGTAATAGACTACTGTAACACAAGGCCTTCAGACAGAGACTGATATAGAGACAGAGCTGAAGTAGGCTGAAGGAGAGCTGGTTGATTGATTCAGGGCAGAGAGAACAACGGTGATGTGGGCTGACATGGTGCATCAGTGCATCCTTTACCTGGCATTCGAGGACCCTAATCCAGGGAGAGACTAGACCCTAATCCAGGAGAGACTAGACCCTAATCCAGGGAGAGACTAGACCCTAGCCCAGGGAGAGACTAGACCTTAACCCAGGGAGAGACTAGACCCTAATCCAGGAGAGACTAGACCCTAACTCCAGGGAGAGACTAGACCCTAACCCAGGGAGAGACTAGACCCTAATCCAGGGAGAGACTAGACCCTAGCCCAGGGAGAGACTAGACCCTAACCCAGGGAGAGACTAGACCCTAATCCAGGGAGAGACTAGACCCTAACCCAGGGAGAGACTAGACCCTAACCCAGGGAGAGACTAGACCCTAGACCCAGGGAGAGACTAGACCCTAACCCAGGGAGAGACTAGACCCTAACCCAGGGAGAGACTAGACCCTAATCCAGGGAGAGACTAGACCCTAATCCAGGGAGAGACTAGACCCTAACCCAGGGAGAGACTAGACCCTAACCCAGGGAGAGACTAGACCCTAGCCCAGGGAGAGACTAGACCCTAACCCAGGGAGAGACTAGACCCTAACCCAGGGGAGAGACTAGACCCTAACCCAGGAGAGACTAGACCCTAACCCAGGAGAGACTAGACCCTAACCCAGGGAGAGACTAGACCCTAACCCAGGGAGAGACTAGACCCTAACCCAGGGAGAGACTAGACCCTAGCCCAGGGAGAGACTAGACCCTAATCCAGGGAGAGACTAGACCCTAACCCAGGGAGAGACTAGACCCTAACCCAGGGAGACAGACCCTAGACCCAGGGGAGACTAGACCCTAGCCCAGGAGAGACTAGACCCTAACCCAGGGA
>NW_027011670.1:0-22791 GCF_036934945.1 Oncorhynchus masou masou | reverse complement strand
CCCAAACAAGCTACAGTACTGCTAGTCCTACCACAACCCCATACAAGCTACAGTCAGCTAGTCCTACCACAACCCCATACAAGCTACAGTACTGATAGTCCTACCACAACCCCATACAAGCTACAGTACTGCTAGTCCTACCACAACCCCATGCAAGCTACAGTACTGCTAGTCCTACCACAACTCCATACAAGCTACAGTACAACCAGTCCTACCACAACCCCAAACAAGCTACAGTACAGCCAGTCCTACCACAAACCCAAACAAGCTACAGTACAGCCAGTCCTACCACAACCCCAAACAAGCTACAGTACTGCTACTCCTACCACAACCCCAAACAAGCTACAGTACTGCTAGTCCTACCACAACCCCAAACAAGCTACAGTACGGCTAGTCCTACCACAACCCCAAACAAGCTACAGTACTGCTAGTCCTACCACAACCCCATACAAGCTACAGTCAGCTAGTCTCTACAACCCCATACAAGCTACAGTACTGCTAGGCCTACCACAACTCCATACAAGCTACAGTCAGCTAGTCCTACCACAACCCCAAACAAGCTACAGTACAGCCAGTCCTACCACAAGCATGAACAAGCTACAGTACTGCCAGTCCTACACACCCAAACAAGCTACAGTACTAGCCAGTCCTACCACAACCCCAAACAATCTACAGTACTGCTAGTCCTACCATAACCCCATACAAGCTACAGTACAGACAGTCCTACCACAACCCCAAACAAGCTACAGTACTGCTAGTCCTACCACAACCCCAAACAAGCTACAGTACTGCCAGTCCTACCACAACCCCAAACAAGCTACAGTACTGCCAGTCCTACCACAACCCCAAACAAGCTACAGCACTGCTAGTCCTACCACAACCCCAAACAATCTACAGTACTGCTAGTCCTACCATAACCCCATACAAGCTACAGTACAGACAGTCCTACCACAACCCCAAACAAGCTACAGTACTGCGAGTCCTACCACAACCCCAAACAAGCTACAGTACTGCCAGTCCTACCACAACCCCAAACAAGCTACAGTACTGCCAGTCCTACCACAACCCCAAACAAGCTACAGCACTGCTAGTCCTACCACAACCCCATACAATCTATAGTCAGCTAGTCCTACCACAACCCCAAACAAGCTACAGTACTGCTAGTCCTACCACAACCCCATACAAACTACAGTAGAGCCAGTCATACCACAACCCCAAACAAGCTACAGTACAGCCAGTCTTACCACAACCATGAACAAGCTACAGTACTGCCAGTCCTACCACAACCCCAAACAAGCTACAGTACTGCTAGTCCTACCACAACCCCATACAAGCTACAGTACAGCCAGTCCTACAACAACCCCAAACAAGCTACAGCACTGCTAGTCCTACCACAACCCCAAACAAGCTACAGTACAGCCAGTCCTACCACATCCCTGAACAAGCTACAGTACTGCTAGTCCTTCCACAACCCCAAACAAGCTACAGTACTGCTAGTCCTACCACAACCCCATACAAGCTACAGTCAGCCAGTCCTACCACAACCCCATACAAGCTACAGTATGGCTAGTCCTACCACAACCCGAAACAAGCTACAGTACGGCTAGTCCTTCCACAACCCCAAACAAGCTACAGTACTGCTAGTCCTACCACAACCCCATACAAGCTACAGTCAGCCAGTCCTACCACAACCCCATACAAGCTACAGTACTGCTAATCCTACCACAACCCCAAACAAGCTACAGTACTGCTAGTCCTACCACAACCCCAAACAAGCTACAGCACTGCTAGTCCTTCCACAACCCCAAACAAGCTACAGTACTGCTAGTCCTACCACAACCCCAAACAGGCAAAAGTACATCTAGTCCTACCACAACCCCAAACAAGCTACAGTACTACTAGTCCTACCACAACCCCAAACAAGCTACAGTACTACTAGTCCTACCACAACCCCAAACAAGCTACAGTACTGCTAGTCCTACCACAACCCCAAACAAGCTACAGTACGGCTAGTCCTACCACAACCCCAAACAAGCTACAGTACTGCTAGTGCTACCACAACCCCATACAAGCTACAGTCAGCTAGTCCTACCACAACCCAATACAAGCTACAGTACTGCTAGACCTACCACAACTCCATACAAGCTACAGTCAGCTAGTCCTACCACAACCCCAAACAAGCTACAGTACAGCCAGTCCTACCACAACCCCAAACAAGCTACAGTACTGATAGTCCTACCACAACCCCATACAAGCTACAGTACAGACAGTCCTACCACAAGCATGAACAAGCTACAGTACTGCCAGTCCTACCACAACCCCAAACAAGCTACAGTACTGCTAGTCCTACCACAACCCCATACAAGCTACAGTACAGCCAGTCCTACTACAACCCCAAACAAGCTACAGCACTGCTAGTCCTACCACAACCCCAAACAAGCTACAGTACAGCCAGTCCTACCACATCCCTGAACAAGCTACAGTACTGCTAGTCCTACCACAACCCCAAACAAGCTACAGTACTGCTAGTCCTACCACAACCCCATACAAGCTACAGTCAGCCAGTCCTACCACAACCCCATACAAGCTACAGTATGGCTAGTCCTACCACAACCCGAAACAAGCTACAGTACGGCTAGTCCTACCACAACCCCATACAAGCTACAGTACTGCTAGTCCTACCACAACCCCATACAAGCTACAGTACTGCTAGTCCTACCACAACCCCATGCAAGCTACAGTACTGCTAGTCCTACCACAACCCCATACAAGCTACAGTCAGCTAGTCCTACCACAACCCCAAACAAGCTACAGTACTGCCAGTCCTACCACAAACCCAAACAAGCTACAGTACAGCCAGTCCTACCACAACCCCAAACAATCTACAGTACTGCTAGTCCTACCATAACCCCATACAAGCTACAGTACAGACAGTCCTACCACAACCCCAAACAAGCTACAGTACTGCGAGTCCTACCACAACCCCAAACAAGCTACAGTACTGCCAGTCCTACCACAACCCCAAACAAGCTACAGTACTGCCAGTCCTACCACAACCCCAATCAAGCTACAGCACTGCTAGTCCTACCACAACCCCATACAATCTATAGTCAGCTAGTCCTACCACAACCCCAAACAAGCTACAGTACTGCTAGTCCTACCACAACCCCATACAAACTACAGTAGAGCCAGTCATACCACAACCCCAAACAAGCTACAGTACAGCCAGTCTTACCACAACCATGAACAAGCTACAGTACTGCCAGTCCTACCACAACCCCAAACAAGCTACAGTACTGCTAGTCCTACCACAACCCCATACAAGCTACAGTACAGCCAGTCCTACTACAACCCCAAACAAGCTACAGCACTGCTAGTCCTACCACAACCCCAAACAAGCTACAGTACAGCCAGTCCTACCACATCCCTGAACAAGCTACAGTACTGCTAGTCCTACCACAACCCCAAACAAGCTACAGTACTGCTAGTCCTACCACAACCCCATACAAGCTACAGTCAGCCAGTCCTACCACAACCCCATACAAGCTACAGTATGGCTAGTCCTACCACAACCCGAAACAAGCTACAGTACGGCTAGTCCTTCCACAACCCCAAACAAGCTACAGTACTGCTAGTCCTACCACAACCCCATACAAGCTACAGTCAGCCAGTCCTACCACAACCCCATACAAGCTACAGTACTGCTAATCCTACCACAACCCCAAACAAGCTACAGTACTGCTAGTCCTACCACAACCCCAAACAAGCTACAGCACTGCTAGTCCTTCCACAACCCCAAACAAGCTACAGTACTGCTAGTCCTACCACAACCCCAAACAGGCAAAAGTACATCTAGTCCTACCACAACCCCAAACAAGCTACAGTACTACTAGTCCTACCACAACCCCAAACAAGCTACAGTACTGCTAGTCCTACCACAACCCCAAACAAGCTACAGTACTGCTAGTCCTACCACAACCCCAAACAAGCTACAGTACGGCTAGTCCTACCACAACCCCAAACAAGCTACAGTACTGCTAGTCCTACCACAACCCCATACAAGCTACAGTCAGCTAGTCCTACCACAACCCAATACAAGCTACAGTACTGCTAGACCTACCACAACTCCATACAAGCTACAGTCAGCTAGTCCTACCACAACCCCAAACAAGCTACAGTACAGCCAGTCCTACCACAACCCCAAACAAGCTACAGTACTGATAGTCCTACCACAACCCCATACAAGCTACAGTACAGCCAGTCCTACCACAAGCATGAACAAGCTACAGTACTGCCAGTCCTACCACAACCCCAAACAAGCTACAGTACTGCTAGTCCTACCACAACCCCATACAAGCTACAGTACAGCCAGTCCTACTACAACCCCAAACAAGCTACAGCACTGCTAGTCCTACCACAACCCCAAACAAGCTACAGTACAGCCAGTCCTACCACATCCCTGAACAAGCTACAGTACTGCTAGTCCTACCACAACCCCAAACAAGCTACAGTACTGCTAGTCCTACCACAACCCCATACAAGCTACAGTCAGCCAGTCCTACCACAACCCCATACAAGCTACAGTATGGCTAGTCCTACCACAACCCGAAACAAGCTACAGTACGGCTAGTCCTACCACAACCCCATACAAGCTACAGTACTGCTAGTCCTACCACAACCCCATACAAGCTACAGTACTGCTAGTCCTACCACAACCCCATACAAGCTACAGTCAGCCAGTCCTACCACAACCCCATACAAGCTACAGTACTGCTAATCCTACCACAACCCCAAACAAGCTACAGTACTGCTAGTCCTACCACAACCCCAAACAAGCTACAGCACTGCTAGTCCTTCCACAACCCCAAACAAGCTATAGTACTGCTAGTCCTACCACAACCCCAAACAGGCAAAAGTACATCTAGTCCTACCACAACCCCAAACAAGCTACAGTACTACTAGTCCTACCACAACCCCAAACAAGCTACAGTACTGCTAGTCCTACCACAACCCCAAACAAGCTACAGTACTACTAGTCCTACCACAACCCCAAACAAGATACAGTACTGCTAGTCCTACCACAACCCCAAACAAGCTACAGTACGGCTAGTCCTACCACAACCCCAAACAAGCTACAGTACTGCTAGTCCTACCACAACCCCATACAAGCTACAGTCAGCTAGTCCTACCACAACCCAATACAAGCTACAGTACTGCTAGACCTACCACTACTCCATACAAGCTACAGTCAGCTAGTCCTACCACAACCCCAAACAAGCTACAGTACAGCCAGTCCTACCACAACCCCAAACAAGCTACAGTACTGATAGTCCTACAACAACCCCATACAAGCTACAGTACAGCCAGTCCTACCACAAGCATGAACAAGCTACAGTACTTCCAGTCCTACCACAACCCCAAACAAGCTACAGTACTGCTAGTACTACCACAACCCCAAACAAGCTACAGTACTGCTAGTCCTACCACAACCCCAAACAAGCTACATTACGGCTAGTCCTACCACAACCCCAAACAAGCTACAGTACTGCTGGTCCTACCACAACCCCATACAAGCTACAGTCAGCTAGTCCTACCACAACCCCATACAAGCTACAGTACTGCTAGACCTACCACAACTCCATACAAGCTACAGTCAGCTAGTCCTACCACAACCCCAAACAAGCTACAGTACAGCCAGTCCTACCACAACCCCAAACAAGCTACAGTACTGATAGTCCTACCACAACCCCATACAAGCTACAGTACAGCCAGTCCTACCACAAGCATGAACAAGCTACAGTACTGCCAGTCCTACCACAACCCCAAACAAGCTACAGTACTGCTAGTACTACCACAACCCCAGCAAGCTACAGTCAGCTAGTCCTACCACAACCCCAAACAAGCTACAGTACTGCCAGTCCTACCACAAACCCAAATAAGCTACAGTATAGCCAGTCCTACCACAACCCCAAACAATCTACAGTACTGCTAGTCCTACCATAACCCCATACAAGCTACAGTACAGACAGTCCTACCACAACCCCAAACAAGCTACAGTACTGCTAGTCCTATCACAACCCCAAACAAGCTACAGTACTGCCAGTCCTACCACAACCCCAAACAAGACAGTCCACTCACAACCCCAAACAAGTTACAGTACTGCTAGTCCTATCACAACCCCAAAACAAGCCACAGTACTGCCAGTCCTACCACAACCCCAAACAAGCTACAGTACTGCCAGTCCTACCACAACCCCAAACAAGCCAAGCACTGCTAGTCCTACCACAACCCCAAACAATCTACAGTACTGCTAGTCCTACCATAACCCCATACAAGCCAGTACAGACAGTCCTACCACAACCCCAAACAAGCTACAGTACTGCGAGTCCTACCACAACCCCAAACAAGCTACAGTACTGCCAGTCCTACCACAACCCCAAACAAAGCACAGTACTGCCAGTCCTACCACAACCCCAAACAAGCTACAGCACTGCTAGTCCTACCACAACCCCATACAATCTATAGTCAGCTAGTCCTACCACAACCCCAAACAAGCTACAGTACTGCTAGTCCTACCACAACCCCATACAAACTACAGTAGAGCCAGTCATACCACAACCCCAAACAAGCTACAGTACAGCCAGTCTTACCACAACCATGAACAAGCTACAGTACTGCCAGTCCTACCACAACCCCAAACAAGCTACAGTACTGCTAGTCCTACCACAACCCCATACAAGCTACAGTACAGCCAGTCCTACTACAACCCCAAACAAGCTACAGCACTGCTAGTCCTACCACAACCCCAAACAAGCTACAGTACAGCCAGTCCTACCACATCCCTGAACAAGCTACAGTACTGCTAGTCCTACCACAACCCCAAACAAGCTACAGTACTGCTAGTCCCACCACAACCCCATACAAGCTACAGTCAGCCAGTCCTACCACAACCCCATACAAGCTACAGTATGGCTAGTCCTACCACAACCCGAAACAAGCTACAGTACGGCTAGTCCTACCACAACCCCATACAAGCTACAGTACTGCTAGTCCTACCACAACCCCATACAAGCTACAGTACTGCCAGTCCTACCACAACCCCAAACAAGCTACAGTACTGCTAATCCTACCACAACCCCAAACAAGCTACAGTACTGCTAGTCCTACCACAACCCCAAGCTACAACTGCTACCTTCCACAACCCCAAACAAGCTACAGTACTCTAGTCCTACCACAACCCCAAACAAGCAACAGTACATCTAGTCCTACCACAGCCCCAAACAAGCTACAGTACTACTAGTCACAAGCCCCAAACAAGCTACAGTACTGCTAGTCCTACCACAACCCCAAACAAGCTACAGTACTGCTAGTCCTACCACAACCCCAAACAAGCTACAGTACTGCTAGTCCTACCACAACCCCAAACAAGCTACCCACAACCCCAAACAAGCTACAGTACTGCTAGTCCTACCACAACCCCATACAAGCTACAGTCAGCTAGTCCTACCACAACCCAATACAAACAGTACTGCTAGACCTACCACAACTCCAAACAAGCTACAGTCTGATAGTCCTACCACAACCCCCAAACAAGCTACAGTACAGCCAGTCCTACCACAAGCCCAAACAAGCTACAGTACTGATAGTCCTACCACAACCCCAAACAAGCTACAGTACTACTAGTCCTACCACAACCCCATGAACAAGCTACAGTACTGCTAGTCCTACCACAACCCCAAACAAGCTACAGTACTGCTAGTCCTACCAAACCCCATACAAGCTACAGTACAGCCAGTCTACTACAACCCCAAACAAGCTACAGCACTGCTAGTCCTTCCACAAACCCAAACAAGCTAGTCTGCCAGTCCTACCACAACCCCAAACAATCTACAGTACTGCTAGTGCTACCACAACCCCAAACAAGCTACAGTACTGCCAGTCATACCACAACCCCAAACAAGCTACAGTACTAGTCCTACCACAACCATGAACAAGCTACAGTACTGCTAGTCCCACCACAACCCCAAACAAGCTACAGTACTGCTAGTCCTCCACAACCCCCAAACAAGCTACAGTACAGCCAGTCCCACACAACCATGAACAAGCTACAGTCCCTACCACAACCCCAAACAAGCTACAGCACTGCTAGTCCTACCACAACCCCATACAAGCTACAGTACAGCCAGTCCTACCACAACCCCAAACAAGCTACAGTACTACCACAACCCCAAACAAGCTACAGTACAGCCAGTCCTACCACATCCCCAAACAAGCTACAGCACTGCTAGTCCTACCACAACCCCAAACAAGCTACAGTACTGCTAGTCCTACCACAACCCCATACAAGCATGAACAAACCCCATACAAGCCAGTACTGCAGTCCTACCACAACCCAAACAAGCTACAGTACGGCTAGTCCTACCACAACCCCATACAAGCTACAGTACTGCTAGTCCTACCACAACCCCATACAAGCTCAGTACTGCTAATCCACCCACAACCCCAAACAAGCTACAGTACAGCCAGTCCCCACAACCCCAAACAAGCTACAGTACAGCTACAGTACTGCCAGTCCTACCACAACCCCAAGCTACAGCACTACCACAACCCCATACAAGCTACAGTACAGCCAGTCCTACCCAACCCCAAACAAGCTACAGCACTGCCAACCACAACCCCAAGCAAGCTACAGTACAGCCAGTCCTACCACATCCCTGAACAAGCTACAGTACTGCCAGTCCTACCACAACCCCAAACAAGCTACAGTACTGCCAGTCCTACCACAACCCCAAACAAGCTACAGCACTGCCATCCTACCACAACCCCATACAATCTGCCTAGTCCTACCACAACCCCATACAAGCTACAGTACTGCTAGTCCTACCACAACCCCATACAAACTACAGTAGAGCCAGTCATACCACAACCCCAAACAAGCTACAGTACAGCAACCACAACCATGAACACAAGCTGCCAGTCCTACCACAACCCCAAACAAGCTACAGTACTGCTAGTCCTACCACAAGCCCAACAAGCTACAGTACATCCTGCTACAACCCCAAACAAGCTGCAGCACTGCTAGTCCTAGCTACTACAGCCAGTGAAGTCCTACCACAACCCCATACAAGCTACAGTACTGCTAGTCCTACCACAACCCCATGCAAGCTACAGTACTGCTGGTCCTACCACAACCCCATACAAGCCAGTCTTACCACAACCTACAGTCAGCTAGTCCTACCACAACCCCAAACAAGCTACAGTACTGCCAGTCCTACCACAAACCCAAACAAGCTACAGTACAGCCAGTCCTACCACAACCCCAAGCAATCTACAGTACTGCTAGTCCTACCATAACCCCATACAAGCTACAGTACAGTCCTACACAACCCCATACAAACTACAGTAGAGCCAGTCATACCACAACCCCAAACAAGCTACAGTACCCCCAACAACATGAACAAGCTACAGTACTACAGTACTGCTAGTCCTACCACAACCCCAAACTACAGTACAGCCAGCTACAACCCCAAACAGTACAGCACCAGTCCTACAACCCCAAACAAGCCAGTACAGCCCAATCCCTGAACAAGCTACAGTACTGCCAGTCAGTACTGCCAGTCCTACCACAACCCCAATCAAGCTACAGCACTGCTAGTCCTACCACAACCCCATACAATCTATAGTCAGCTAGTCCTACCACAACCCCAAACAAGCTACAGTACTGCTAGTCCTACCACAACCCCATACAAACTACAGTAGAGCCAGTCATACCACAACCCCAAACAAGCTACAGTACAGCCAGTCTTACCACAACCATGAACAAGCTACAGTACTGCCAGTCCTACCACAACCCCAAACAAGCTACAGTACTGCTAGTCCTACCACAACCCCATACAAGCTACAGTACAGCCAGTCCTACTACAGCCCCAAACAAGCTACAGCACTGCTAGTCCAGCCACAACCCCAAACAAGCTACAGTACAGCCAGTCCTACCACATCCCTGAACAAGCTACAGTACTGCTAGTCCTACCACAACCCCAAACAAGCTACAGTACTGCTAGTCCTACCACAACCCCAAACAAGCTACAGTCAGCCAGTCTAATCCCCATACCACAGTATGCATGAACAAGCTACAGTACTGCTAGTCCTACCACAACCCCAAACAAGCTACAGTACTGCTAGTCCTACCACAACCCCATACAAGCTACAGTAGAGCCAGTCCCTACCACAGCCCCCCATACAAGCTACAGTACAGCTAATCCTACCACAACCCCAAACAAGCTACAGTACTGCTAGTCCTACCTGGCTTAAACAAGCTACAGCACTGCCAGTCCTACCACAACCCCAAACAAGCTACAGTACTGCTAGTCCTACCACAACCCCAAACAGGCAAAAGTACATCTAGTCCTGCCAGCTACAGTACCTAGTCCTACCACAACCCCAAACAAGCTACAGCACTGCTAGTCCTACCACAACCCCAAACAAGCTACAGTACAGCCAGTCCTACCACATCCCAACAAGCTACAGTACTGCCAGTCCTACCACAACCCCAAACAAGCTACAGTACTGCCAGTCCTACCACAACCCCAAACAAGCTACAGTACTGCTAGTCCTACCACAACCCCATACAATCTACAGTCAGCTAGTCCTACCACAACCCCAAACAAGCTACAGCTACTGCTAGTCCTACCACAACCCCAAACAAACTACAGTAGAGCCAGTCCTACCACAACCCCAAACAAGCTACAGTACTGATAGTCCTACCACAACCCCATACAAGCTACAGTACAGCCAGTCCTACCACAAGCATGAACAAGCTACAGTACTGCCAGTCCTACACAACCCCAAACAAGCTACAGTACTGCTAGTCCTACCACAAGCCATACAAGCTACAGTACAGCCAGTCCTACTACAACCCCAAACAAGCTACAGCACTGCTAGTCCTACACACAACCCCAAACAAGCTACAGTACAGCCAGTCCTACCACATCCCTGAACAAGCTACAGTACTGCTAGTCCTACCACAACCCCAAACAAGCTACAGTACTGCTAGTCCTACCACAACCCCATACAAGCTACAGTCAGCCAGTCCTACCACAACCCCATACAAGCTACAGTATGGCTAGTCCTACCACAACCCGAAACAAGCTACAGTACGGCTAGTCCTTCCCACAACCCCATACAAGCTACAGTACTGCTAGTCCTACCCACAACCCCATACAAGCTACAGTCTGCCAGTCCTACCACAACCCCATACAAGCTACAGTCAGCCAGTCCTACCACAACCCCATACAAGCTACAGTACTGCTAATCCTACCACAACCCCAAACAAGCTACAGTACTGCTAGTCCTGCCACAACCCCAAACAGCTACAGCACTGCTAGTCCTTCCACAACCCCAAACAAGCTACAGTACTGCTAGTCCTACCACAACCCCAAACAGGCAAAAGTACATCTAGTCCTACCACAACCCCAAACAAGCTACAGTACTACTAGTCCTACCACAACCCCAAACAAGCTACAGTACTGCTAGTCCTACCACAACCCCAAACAAGCTACAGTACTACTAGTCCTACCACAACCCCAAACAAGATACAGTACTGCTAGTCCTACCACAACCCCCAAACAAGCTACAGTACGCTAGTCCTACACAACCCCAAATCAGCTACAGTACTGCTAGTCCTACCACAACCCCATACAAGCTACAGTCAGCTAGTCCTACCACAACCCAATACAAGCTACAGTACTGCTAGACCTACCACTACTCCATACAAGCTACAGTCAGCTAGTCCTACCTACAACCCCAAACAAGCTACAGTACAGCCAGTCCTACCACAACCCCAAACAAGCTACAGTACTGATAGTCCTACAACAACCCCATACAAGCTACAGTACAGCCAGTCCTACCACAAGCATGAACAAGCTACAGTACTTCCTGTCCTACCACAACCCCAAACAAGCTACAGTACTGCTAGTACTACCACAACCCCAAACAAGCTACAGTACTGCTAGTCCTACCACAACCCCAAACAAGCTACAGTACGGCTAGTCCTACCACAACCCCAAACAAGCTACAGTACTGCTGGTCCTACCACAACCCCATACAAGCTACAGTCAGCTAGTCCTACCACAACCCCATACAAGCTACAGTACTGCTAGACCTACCACAACTCCATACAAGCTACAGTCAGCTAGTCCTACCACAACCCCAAACAAGCTACAGTACAGCCAGTCCTACCACAACCCCAAACAAGCTACAGTACTGATAGTCCTACCACAACCCCATACAAGCTACAGTACAGCCAGTCCTACCACAAGCATGAACAAGCTACAGTACTGCCAGTCCTACCACAACCCCAAACAAGCTACAGTACTGCTAGTACTACCACAACCCCATGCAAGCTACAGTACTGCTAGTCCTACCACAACCCCATACAAGCTACAGTCAGCTAGTCCTACCACAACCCCAAACAAGCTACAGTATAGCCAGTCCTACCACAACCCCAAACAATCTACAGTACTGCTAGTCCTACCATAACCCCATACAAGCTACAGTACAGACAGTCCTACCACAACCCCAAACAAGCTACAGTACTGCTAGTCCTATCACAACCCCAAACAAGCTACAGTACTGCCAGTCCTACCACAACCCCAAACAAGCTACAGTACTGCCAGTCCTACCACAACCCCAAACAAGCTACAGCACTGCTAGTCCTACCACAACCCCAAACAATCTACAGTACTGCTAGTCCTACCATAACCCCATACAAGCTACAGTACAGACAGTCCTACCACAACCCCAAACAAGCTACAGTACTGCGAGTCCTACCACAACCCCAAACAAGCTACAGTACTGCCAGTCCTACCACAACCCCAAACAAGCTACAGTACTGCCAGTCCTACCACAACCCCAAACAAGCTACAGCACTGCTAGTCCTACCACAACCCCATACAATCTATAGGCAGCTAGTCCTACCACAACCCCAAACAAGCTACAGTACTGCTAGTCCTACCACAACCCCATACAAACTACAGTAGAGCCAGTCATACCACAACCCCATACAAGCTACAGTACAGCCAGTCCTACCACAACCATGAACAAGCTACAGTACTGCCAGTCCTACCACAACCCCAAACAAGCTACAGTACTGCTAGTCCTACCACAACCCCATACAAGCTACAGTACAGCCAGTCCTACTACAACCCCAAACAAGCTACAGCACTGCTAGTCCTACCACAACCCCAAACAAGCTACAGTACAGCCAGTCCTACCACATCCCTGAACAAGCTACAGTACTGCTAGTCCTACCACAACCCCAAACAAGCTACAGTACTGCTAGTCCTACCACAACCCCATACAAGCTACAGTCAGCCAGTCCTACCACAACCCCATACAAGCTACAGTATGGCTAGTCCTACCACAACCCGAAACAAGCTACAGTACGGCTAGTCCTACCACAACCCCATACAAGCTACAGTACTGCTAGTCCTACCACAACCCCATACAAGCTACAGTACTGCTAATCCTACCACAACCCCAAACAAGCTACAGTACTGCTAGTCCTACCACAACCCCAAACAAGCTACAGCACTGCTAGTCCTTCCACAACCCCAAACAAGCTACAGTACTGCTAGTCCTACCACAACCCCAAACAGGCAAAAGTACATCTAGTCCTACCACAACCCCAAACAAGCTACAGTACTACTAGTCCTACCACAAGCCCAAACAAGCTACAGTACTGCTAGTCCTACCACAACCCCAAACAAGCTACAGTACTGCTTGTCCTACCACAACCCCATACAAGCTACAGTCAGCTAGTCCTACCACAACCCAATACAAGCTACAGTACTGCTAGACCTACCACAACTCCATACAAGCTACAGTCAGCTAGTCCTACCACAACCCCAAACAAGCTACAGTACTGATAGTCCTACCACAACCCCAAACAAGCTACAGTACTGATAGTCCTACCACAACCCCATACAAGCTACAGTACAGCCAGTCCTACCACAAGCATGAACAAGCTACAGTACTGCCAGTCCTACCACAACCCCAAACAAGCTACAGTACTGCTAGTACCACAACCCCATGCAAGCTACAGTACTGCTAGTCCTACCACAGCCCCATACAAGCTACAGTCAGCTAGTCCTACCACAACCCCAAACAAGCTACAGTACTGCCAGTCCTTCCACAAACCCAAACAAGCTACAGTACTGCCAGTCCTACCACAACCCCAAACAATCTACATTACTGCTAGTCCTACCACAACCCCAAACAAGCTACAGTACTGCCAGTCCTACCACAACCCCAAACAAGCTACAGTACTGCCAGTCCTACCACAACCCCAAACAAGCTACAGCACTGCTAGTCCTACCACAACCCCATACAATCTATAGTCAGCTAGTCCTACCACAACCCCAAACAAGCTACAGTACAGCCAGTCCTACCACAACCATGAACAAGCTACAGTACTGCCAGTCCTACCACAACCCCAAACAAGCTACAGTACTGCTAGTCCTACCACAACCCCATACAAGCTACAGTACAGCCAGTCCTACTACAACCCCAAACAAGCTACAGCACTGCTAGTCCTACCACAACCCCAAACAAGCTACAGTACAGCCAGTCCTACCACATCCCTGAACAAGCTACAGTACTGCTAGTCCTACCACAACCCCAAACAAGCTACAGTACTGCTAGTCCTACCACAACCCCATACAAGCTACAGTCAGCCAGTCCTACCACAACCCCATACAAGCTACAGTATGGCTAGTCCTACCACAACCCGAAACAAGCTACAGTACGGCTAGTCCTACCACAACCCCATACAAGCTACAGTACTGCTAGTCCTACCACAACCCCACTACAAGCTACAGTACTGCTAATCCTACCACAACCCCAAACAAGCTACAGTACAGCCAGTCCTACCACAACCCCAAACAAGCTACAGTACAGCCAGTCCTACCACAACCCCAAACAAGCTACAGTACGGCTAGTCCTACCACAACCCCATACAAGCTACAGTACTGCTAATCCTACCACAACCCCAAACAAGCTACAGTACAGCCAGTCCTACCACAACCCCAAACAAGCTACAGTACAGCCAGTCCTACCACAACCCCAAACAAGCTACAGTACGGCTAGTCCTACCACAACCCCATACAAGCTACAGTACTGCTAGTCCTACCACAACCCCATACAAGCTACAGTACTGCTAATCCTACCACAACCCAAACAAGCTACAGTACTGCTAGTCCTACCACAACCCCAAACAAGCTACAGCACTGCTAGTCCTTCCACAACCCCAAACAAGCTACAGTACAGCTAGTCCTACCACAACCCCAAACAGGCAAAAGTACATCTAGTCCTACCACAACCCCAAACAAGCTACAGTACTACTAGTCCTACCACAAGCCCAAACAAGCTACAGTACTGCTAGTCCTACCACAACCCCAAACAAGCTACAGTACTACTAGTCCTACCACAACCCCAAACAAGCTACAGTACTGCTAGTCCTACCACAAACCCAAACAAGCTACAGTACGGCTAGTCCTACCACAACCCCAAACAAGCTACAGTACTGCTTGTCCTACCACAACCCCATACAAGCTACAGTCAGCTAGTCCTACCACAACCCAATACAAGCTACAGTACTGCTAGACCTACCACAACTCCATACAAGCTACAGTCAGCTAGTCCTACCACAACCCCAAACAAGCTACAGTACAGCCAGTCCTACCACAACCCCAAACAAGCTACAGTACTGATAGTCCTACCACAACCCCATACAAGCTACAGTACAGCCAGTCCTACCACAAGCATGAACAAGCTACAGTACTGCCAGTCCTACCACAACCCCAAACAAGCTACAGTACTGCTAGTACTACCACAACCCCATGCAAGCTACAGTACTGCTAGTCCTACCACAGCCCCATACAAGCTACAGTCAGCTAGTCCTACCACAACCCCAAACAAGCTACAGTACTGCCAGTCCTACCACAAACCCAAACAAGCTACAGTACTGCCAGTCCTACCACAACCCCAAACAATCTACAGTACTGCTAGTCCTACCACAACCCCAAACAAGCTACAGTACTGCCAGTCCTACCACAACCCCAAACAAGCTACAGTACTGCCAGTCCTACCACAACCCCAAACAAGCTACAGCACTGCTAGTCCTACCACAACCCCATACAATCTATAGTCAGCTAGTCCTACCACAACCCCAAACAAGCTACAGTACAGCCAGTCCTACCACAACCATGAACAAGCTACAGTACTGCCAGTCCTACCACAACCCCAAACAAGCTACAGTACTGCTAGTCCTACCACAACCCCATACAAGCTACAGTACAGCCAGTCCTACTACAACCCCAAACAAGCTACAGCACTGCTAGTCCTACCACAACCCCAAACAAGCTACAGTACAGCCAGTCCTACCACATCCCTGAACAAGCTACAGTACTGCTAGTCCTACCACAACCCCAAACAAGCTACAGTACTGCTAGTCCTACCACAACCCCATACAAGCTACAGTCAGCCAGTCCTACCACAACCCCATACAAGCTACAGTATGGCTAGTCCTACCACAACCCGAAACAAGCTACAGTACGGCTAGTCCTACCACAACCCCATACAAGCTACAGTACTGCTAGTCCTACCACAACCCCATACAAGCTACAGTACTGCTAATCCTACCACAACCCCAAACAAGCTACAGTACAGCCAGTCCTACCACAACCCCAAACAAGCTACAGTACAGCCAGTCCTACCACAACCCCAAACAAGCTACAGCACTGCCAGTCCTACCACAACCCCAATCAAGCTACAGTACTGCGAGTCCTACCTCAATCCCATGCAAGCTACAGTACTGCTAGTCCTACCACAACCCCATACAAGCTACAGTACAGCCAGTCCTACCACAACCCCAAACAAGCTACAGTACTGCTAGTCCTACCATAACCCCATACAAGCTACAGTACAGCCAGTCCTACCACAACCCCAAACAAGCTACAGTACTGCCAGTCCTACCACAACCCCAAACAAGCTACAGTACAGCCAGTCCTACCACATCCCTGAACAAGCTACAGTACTGCTAGTCCCACCACAACCCCAAACAAGCTACAGTACTGCCTGTCCTACCACAACCCCAAACATGCTGCAGTACTGCTAGTCCTTCCACAACCCCATACAAGCTACAGTACAGCCGGTCCTCCCACAACCACAAACAAGCTACAGTACTGCCAGTCCTACCACAACCCCAAACAAGCTACAGTACAGCCAGTCCTACCACAACCATGAACAAGCTACAGTACTGCTTTTCCTACCACAACCCCATACAAGCTACAGTACAGCCAGTCCTCACAACCCCATACAAGCTACAGTACAGCCAGTCCTACCACACCAAACAAGATACAGTATTGCCAGTCCTACCACAACCCCAAACAAGCTACAGTACTGCCAGTCCTACCACAACCCCAAACAAGCTACAGTACAGCCAGTCCTACCACAACCATGAACAAGCTACAGTACTGCTTTTCCTACCACAACCCCATACAAGCTACAGTACAGCCAGTCCTACCACAACCCCATACAAGCTACAGTACAGCCAGTCCTACCACAACCCCAAACAAGCTACAGTATTGCCAGTCCTACCACAACCCCAAACAAGCTACAGTACAGCCAGTCCTACCACATCCCTGAACAAGCTACAGTACTGCCTGTCCTACCACAACCCCAAACAAGCTACAGTACTGCTAGTCCTACCACAACCCCAAACAAGCTACAGTACGGCTAGTCCTACCACAACCCCAAACAAGCTACAGTACTGCTAGTCCTACCACAACCCCAAAAGCTACAGTATAGCTAGTCCTACCACAACCCCATACAAGCTACAGTACTGCTAGTCTTACCACAACCCCATACAAGCTACAGTCAGCTAGTCCTACCACAACCCCATACAAGCTACAGTACAGCCAGTCCTACCACATGCCTGAACAAGCTACAGTACTGCTAGTCCTACCACAACCCCATACAAGCTACAGTACTGCTAGTCCTACCACAACCCCATACAAGCCACAGTCAGCTAGTCCTACCACAACTCCAAACAAGCTACAGTACAGCCAGTCCTACCACAACCCCAAACAAGCTACAGTACTGCTACTCCTGCCACAACCCCAAACAAGCTACAGTATAGCCAGTCCTACCACAACCCCATACAAGCTACAGTACTGCTAGTCCTACCACAACCCCATACAAGCTACAGTACTGCTAGTCCTACCACAACCCCATACAAGCTACAGTACTGCTAGTCCTACCACAACCCCATACAAGCTACAGTCAGCTAGTCCTACCACAACTCCATACAAGCTACAGTGCTGCTAGTCCTACCACAACCCCATACAAGCTACAGTCAGCTTGTCCTACCACAACCCCAAACAAGCTACAGTACAGCCAGTTCTACCACAACCCCAAACAAGCTACAGTACTGATAGTCCTACCACAACCCCATACAAGCTACAGTACTGCTAGTCCTACCACAACCCCATGCAAGCTACAGTACAGCCAGTCCTACCACAACCCCAAACAAGCTACAGTACAACCAGTCCTACCACAACCCCATACAAGCTACAGTACAGCAAGTCCTACCACATCCCCATACAAGCTACAGTACAGCAAGTCCTACCACAACCCCATACAAGCTAAAGTATTGTTAGTCCTACCACAACCCCATACAAGCTACAGTACAGCTAGTCCTACCACAACCCCAAACAAGCTACAGTACAGCCAGTCCTACCACAACCCCAAAAAAGCTACAGTACTGCTAGTCCAACCACAACCCCAAACAAGCTACAGTATAGCTAGTCCTACCACAACCCCATACAAGCTACAGTACTGCTAGTCCTACCACAACCCCAAACAAGCTACAGTACAGCCAGTCATATCACAACCCCAAACAAGCTACAGTACAGCCAGTCCAACCACAACCATGAACAAGCTACAGTACTGCTAGTCCTACCACAACCCCATACAAGCTACAGTACAGCCAGTCCTACCACAACCCCATACAAGCTACAGTACAGCCAGTCCTACCACAACCCCACACAAGCTCACTGGTACAGCCAGTCCTACCACATCCCTGAACAAGCTACAGTACTGCTAGTCCCACCACAACGCCAAACAAGCTACAGTACTGCCTGTCCTACCACAACCCCAAACAAGCTACAGTACTGCTAGTCCTACCACAACCCCAAACAAGCTACAGTACGGCTATTCCTACCACAACCCCAAACAAGCTACAGTACTGCTAGTCCTACCACAACCCCAAAAAAGCTACAGTATAGCTAGTCCTACCACAACCCCATACAAGCTACAGTACTGCTAGTCCTACCACAACCCCATACAAGCTACAGTACTGCTAGTCCTACCACAACCCCAAACAAGCTACAGTATAGCTAGTCCTACCCCAACCCCATACAAGCTACAGTACAGCCAGTCCTACCACAACCCCATGCAATCTACAGTACAGCCAGTCATTCCACAACCCCAAACAAGCTACAGTACAGCCCGTCCTACCACAACCATGAACAAGCTACAGTACTGCTAGTCCTACCACAACCCCATACAAGCTACAGTACAGCCAGTCCTACCATAACCCCATACAAGCTACAGTACAGCCAGTCCTACCACAACCCCATACAAGCGACAGTACAGCCAGTCCTACCATAACCCCATACAAGCTACAGTACAGCCAGTCCTACCACAACCCCAAACAAGCTACAGTACAGCCAGTCCTACCACAACCCCAAACAAGCTACAGTACTGATAGTCCTACCACAACCCCAAACAAGCTACAGTACTACTAGTCCTACCACAACCCCATACAAGCTACAGTCAGCTATTCCTACCACAACCCCAAACAAGCTACAGTACAGCCAGTCCCACCACAACCCCATACAAGCCACAGTACTGCTAGTCCTACCCAACCCCATACAAGCTACAGTCAGCTAGTCCTACCACAACCCCATACAAGCTACAGTACTGCTAGTCCTACCACAACCCCATACAAGCTACAGTACTGCTAGTCCTACCACAACCCCAAACAAGCTACAGTATAGCTAGTCCTACCCCAACCCCATACAAGCTACAGTCAGCTAGTCCTACCACAACCCCATACAAGCTACAGTACAGCCAGTCCTACCACAACCCCATACAAGCTACAGTACTGCTAGTCCTACCACAACCCCATACAAGCTACCGTAAGCTAGTCCTACCACAACCCCAAACAAGCTACAGTATAGGTAGTCCTACCACAACCCCATACAAGCTACAGTACTGTTAGTCCTACCACAACCCCATACAAGCTACAGTACAGCTAGTCCTACCACAACCCCAAACAAGCTACAGTACAGCCAGTCCTACCACAACCTCAAACAAGCTACAGTACTGCTAGTCCTACCACAACCCTGAACAGGCCACAGTATAGCTAGTCCTACCACAACCCCAAACAAGCTACAGTACTGCTAGTCCTACCACAACCCCAAACAAGCTACAGTACAGCCAGTCCTACCACAACCCCAAACAAGCTACAGTACGGCCAGTCATATCACAACCCCAAACAAGCTACAGTACAGCCAGTCCAACCACAACCATGAACAAGCTACAGTACTGCTAGTCCTACCACAACCCCATACAAGCTACAGTACAGCCAGTCCTACCACAACCCCATACAAGCTACAGTACAGCCAGTCCTACCACAACCCCACACAAGCTACGGTACAGCCAGTCCTACCACATCCCTGAACAAGCTACAGTACTGCTAGTCCCACCACAACGCCAAACAAGCTACAGTACTGCCTGTCCTACCACAACCCCAAACAAGCTACAGTACTGCTAGTCCTACCACAACCCCAAACAAGCTACAGTACAGCCAGTCCTACCACAACCCAAAGCAAGCTACAGTACTGCTAGTCCTACCATAACCCCATACAAGCTACAGTACAGCCAGTCCTACCACAACCCCAAACAAGCTACAGTACTGCCAGTCCTACCACAACCCCAAACAAGCTACAGTACGGCTAGTCCTACCACAACCCCAAACAAGCTACAGTACTGCTAGTCCTACACAACCCCAAAAAAGCTACAGTATAGCTAGTCCTACCACAACCCCATACAAGCTACAGTACTGCTACTCCTACCACAACCCCATACAAGCTACAGTACTGCTAGTCCTACCACAACCCCATACAAGCTACAGTACTGCTAGTCTTACCACAACCCCATGCAAGCTACAGTACTGCTAGTCCTACCACACCCCATACAAGCTACAGTACAGCCAGTCCTACCACAACCCCCAAACAAGCTACAGTACAGCCAGTCATACCACAACCCCAAACAAGCTACAGTACAGCCAGTCCTACCACAACCATGAACAAGCTACAGTACTTTGTCCTACAACCCCATACAAGCTACAGTACAGCCAGTCCTACCACAACCCCATACAAGCTACAGTACAGCCAGTCCTACAACCCCAAACAAGCTACAGTACTGCCAGTCCTACCACAACCCCAAACAAGCTACAGTACTGCCAGTCCTACCACATCCCTGAACAAGATACAGTACTGCTAGTCCCACCACAACCCCAAACAAGCTACGAGCTACTGCCTGTCCTACCACAATCCCAAACAAGCTACAGTACTGCTTGTCCTACCACAACCCCAAACAAGCTACAGTACTGCTAGTCTACCACAACCCCAAAAAAGCTACAGTATAGCTAATCCTACAACCCCATACAAGCTACAGTACTGCTAATAGTCCTACCACAACCCCAAACAAGCTGCTTGTCCTACAGCTACAGTATACTAGTCCTACCACAACCCCATACAAGCTACAGTACTGCTAGTCCTACCACAACCCATAATCTACAGTACAGCCAGTCACACAACCCCAAACAAGCCACAGCAGCCAGTCCTACCATAACCCCAAACAACTACAGGACAGCCAGTCCTACCACAACCCCAAACAAGCTACAGTACAGCCAGTCCTACCACACCCCCAAACAAGCTACAGTACTGAGTCCTACCACAACCCCAAACAAGCTACAGTACTATCCTACCACAACCCCATACAAGCTACAGTCACAACCCCAAAAGCAAGCTACAGCTACAGTACTGCCAGTCCTACCACAACCCCAAACAAGCTACAGTACAGCCAGTCCTACCACAACCCAATACAAGCTACAGTACTGCTAGTCCTACCCAACCCCAAACAAGCTACAGTACTGCTAGTCCTACCACAACCCCAAACAAGCTACAGTACTGCTAGTCCTACCACAACCCCATACAAGCTACAGTCAGCTAGTCCTACCACAACCCCAAACAAGCTACAGTCAGCTAGTCCTACCACAACCCCATACAAGCTACAGTACAGCCAGTCCTACCACAACCCCAAACAAGCTGGTACTGCTGGTCCTACCACAACCCCATACAAGCTACAGTCAGCTAGTCCTGCAACCCCATACAAGCTACAGTCAGCTAGTCCTACCACAACCCCATACAAGCTACAGTCAGCTAGTCCTACCACAACCCCAAACAAGCTACAGTCAGCTAGTCCCTACCACAACCCTTACAAGCTACTGTACAGCCATTCCTACCACAACCCCATACATGCTACTGTACAGCCAGTCCTACCACAACCCCAAACAAGCTACAGTACTGCTAGTCCTACCACCCCAAACAAGCTACAGAATAGCCAGTCCTACCACAACCCCATACAACCTACCCCTTACAACCT
>NW_027011669.1:5000-22795 GCF_036934945.1 Oncorhynchus masou masou | reverse complement strand
ATGGACTGAGTGGGGTGAAGAGAGAGAAGGAGAGATGGACTGAGTGGGGTGAAGAGAGAGAAAGAGAGATGGACTGAGTGGGGTGAAGAGAGAGAAGGAGAGATGGACTGAGTGGGGTGAAGAGAGAGAAGGAGAGCTGGACTGAGTGGAGTGAAGAGAGAGAAGGAGAGATGGACTGAGTGGGGTGAAGAGAGAGAAGGAGAGCTGGACTGAGTGGGGTGAAGAGAGAGAAGGAGAGAAGGACAGTTGGGTGAAGAGAGAGAAGGAGAGATGGACTGAGTGGGGTGAAGAGAGAGAAGGAGAGAAGGACAGTTGGGTGAAGAGAGAGAAGGAGAGAAGGACAGTTGGGCGAAGAGAGAGAAAGAGAGATGGACTGAGTGGGGTGAATAGAGAGAAAGAGAGATGGACTGAGTGGGGTGAGGAGAGAGAAAGAGAGATGGACTGAGTGAGGTGAAGAGAGAGAAAGAGAGATGGACTGAGTGGGGTGAAGAGAGAGAAGGAGAGCTGGACTGAGTGGGGTGAAGAGAGAGAAGGAGAGAAGGACAGTTGGGTGAAGAGAGAAGGAGAGAAGGACAGTTGGGTGAAGAGAGAGAAGGAGAGATGGACTGAGTGGGGTGAAGAGAGAGAAGGAGAGATGGACTGAGTGGGGTGAAGAGAGAGAAGGAGAGATGGATGGAGTGGGGGTGAAGAGAGAGAAAGGAGATGGATGGAGTTGGGTGAAGAGAGGAAGGAGATGGATGGAGTGGGGTGAAGAGAGAGAAGGAGAGATGGATGGAGTGGGGTGAAGAGAGAGAAGGAGAGATGGATGGAGTGGGGTGAAGAGAGAGAAAGAGAGATGGACTGAGTATGGTGAAGAGAGAGAAAGAGAGAGATGGACGGAGTGGGGTGAAGAGAGAAGGAGAGATGGATGGAGTGGGGTGAAGAGAGAAAAGAGAGATGGACGGAGTGGGGTGAAGAGAGAGAGAAGGAGAGTATCTGGAGCATCCGCATTTATTAGGTTCGATTACAGGCTCAAAATAGCGGGAAACAAAGAACTTTCTTCTGAGACTCGTCAGTCTTCTTGTTCTGAGAAATGAAGGCTATTCCATACGAGAAATTGCCAAGAAACTGAAGATCTCGTACAACACTGCATACTACTCCCTTCACAGAACAGCGCAAACTGGCCCTAACCAGAATAGAAAGAGGAGTGTGAGGCCCCGGTGCACAACTGAGCAAGAGGACAAGTACATTAGTGTGTCTAGTATGAGAAACAGATGCCTCACAAGTCCTCAATTGGCATCTTCATTCAATAGTACCCGCAAAACACCAGTCTCAATGTCAACAGTGAAGAGGCGACTCCGGGATGCTGTGCTAGGCAGAGTTGCAAAGAAAAAGCCATATCTCAGACTGACCAATAAAAATAAAATATTAAGATGGGCAAAAGGACACAGAGACTGGACAGAGGAACTCTGCCTAGAAGGCCAGCATCCCGGAGTTGCCTCTTCACTGACATTGAGACTGCTGTTTTGTGGGTACTATTTAATGAAGCTGACAGTTGAGGACTTGTGAGGCGTCTGTTTCTCAAACTAGACACTCTAATGTACTTGTCCTCTTGCTCTGTTGTGCGCCGGGGCGTTGTACGAGATCTTCAGTATCTTGGCAATTTCTCGCATGGAATAGCCTTAATTTCTCAGAACAAGAATAGACTGACAAGTTTCAGAAGAACGTTCTTTGTTTCTTGCCATTTTGAGCCTGTAATCAAACCCACAAATGCTGATGCTCCAGATACTCATCTAGTCTAAAGAAGGACATTTTTATTGCTTCTTTAATCAGCACAACAGTTTTCAGCTGTGCAAAACATAATTGCATAAGGGTTTTCCAATGATCAATTAGCCTTTTAAAATGATCAACTTGGATTAGCTAACAAAACGTGCCATTGGAACACAAGTGTGATTTACATTTACATTTAAGTCATTTAGCAGACGCTCTTATCCAGAGCGACTTACAAATTGGTGAATTCACCTTCTGACATCCAGTGGAACAGCCACTTTACAATAGTGCATCTAAATCATTAAGGGGGGGTGGTGAGAAGGATTACTTATCCTATCCTAGGTATTCCTTGAAGAGGTGGGGTTTCAGGTGTCTCCGGAAGGTGGTGATTGACTCCGCTGTCCTGGCGTCGTGAGGGAGTTTGTTCCACCATTGGGGGGCCAGAGCAGCGAACAGTTTTGACTGGGCTGAGCGGGAACTGTACTTCCTCAATGGTAGGGAGGCGAGCAGGCCAGAGGTGGATGAACGCAGTGCCCTTGCTTGGGTGTAGGGCCTGATCAGAGCCTGGAGGTACTGCGGTGCCGTTCCCCTCACAGCGCCGTAGGCAAGCACCATGGTCTTGTAGCGGATGCGAGCTTCAACTGGAAGCCAGTGGAGAGAGCGGAGGAGCGGGGTGACGTGAGAGAACTTGGGAAGGTTGAACACCAGACGGGCTGCGGCGTTCTGGATGAGTTGTAGGGGTTTAATGGCACAGGCAGGGAGCCCAGCCAACAGCGAGTTGCAGTAATCCAGACGGGAGATGACAAGTGCCTGGATTAGGACCTGCGCCGCTTCCTGTGTGAGGCAGGGTCGTACTCTGCGGATGTTGTAGAGCATGAACCTACAGGAATGGTGGTTGCAGATAATGGGCCTCTGTACGCCTATGTAGATATTCCATTAAAATATGTTGTTTCCAGCTACAATAGTCATTTACAACATTAACAATGTCTACACTGTATTTCAGATCAATTTGATGTTATTTTAATTTCTAAGTGACCCCACATTTTTTGAACGGTAGTGTATCTCAATTCAGGATTCTGTTCAGAAAGGCCTGAGGTCAGGGTCGCGCCCCCAATGGCACCCCGTTCCCTAAGTAGTGCACTATGTAGGGAATAGGGTGCCATTTGGGACATAGGCAAAGAAAGGGTGACCCGAAGGAGGCTTTCTAAGAAGAGTATACAGAAGGGACTAAGGGCTGTCAATCAAACCTTGGGACTGCTTTTCAAGTAAAGAAATGCATTATTCTCGTTCTGTATCGGAATTCATAGTTGGGGTTTATGCACTACCCAGAATAATATTGACTGTGTGAATCAAACGCTTCAACTGCAAATCAACTCAGACAGGCTTTTTTTGCTGCTACGTTGTGAGAAATGTACTGTTGACTTTGATGGAACAGTATCCATAGTCCTTGGAGCCTACAGTTCTTTCCCCATATGGGTATCTGCTTGTGGGTAGGTGGAAGGAGCCTTCTTATCTTATGCCACTGTCTTTGCCAAATGCCTGTCTTTAATATATGTTCTCTTATCTTTTGCTGTCCTGTGGGGGGAATCCCTGAGTTGACTTCAATTTGGGATTGTTGTTGTTCAATGTTTTCTCTTCCCTCTTTCAATCATCTTTTTTTAACCTTCTCTCCCTGTCTCTCTTATGTATATCCTATTCCCATGCTGTGTTTGACTGACTGTGTCTGGAAACTGTATCTGACTGACTGTATCTGACTGACTGTGTCTGACTGACTGTGACTGGCTGTGTCTGACTGACTGTGTCTGACTGACCGTATCTGACTGACTGTGTCTGAAAACTGTATCTGACTGTGTTTGACTGACTGTGTCTGAAACTGTATCTGACTGTGTCTGACTGACTGTGACTGGCTGTGTCTGACTGACTG
The DNA here is from genome assembly GCF_036934945.1 of Oncorhynchus masou masou. Taxonomy (NCBI): domain Eukaryota; kingdom Metazoa; phylum Chordata; class Actinopteri; order Salmoniformes; family Salmonidae; genus Oncorhynchus; species Oncorhynchus masou. Next base: position 19,122 of record NW_027011669.1, on the reverse strand, counting down.
TATCTGACTGACTGTGTCTGAAAACTGTATCTGACTGACTGTATCTGAAAACTGTATCTAACTGACTGTATCTGACTGACTGTGTCTGACTGACTGTGTCTGACTGACTGTGTCTGACTGACTGTATCTGACTGACTGTGTCTGAAACTGTATCTGACTGACTGTGTCTGACTGACTGTATGAAAACTGTATCTGACTGTGTTTGACTGACTGTGTCTGACTGACTGGCTGTGTCTGAAAACTGTATGACTGACTGACCGTGTCTGACTGACTGTGTCTGACTGACTGTGTCTGACTGACTGTGTCTGAAAACTGTATATGACTGACTGTATCTGAAAACTGTATCTGACTGACTGTATCTGACTGACTGTGTCTGACTGACTGTGTCTGCGTTCCAAATGGAACCATGTGTCCGTGTGTGTGTGATAAAAAAAATAATTCTATAACTCAAAATGTTTCCGTAATGGACTGAACTGGAGCAATTTGGCACAGCAATACTTTTCTGGGGCTGTTGCTAAAGGTTATGATTCTACAGGTGCATCAGTCCAGCTAACAGAAGAGAAACTGGGAAGAAGGAACAATGAGGAATATAGGGGACAGAGACCTACAGAAGACCAGCACCTACATCGTACCCTGCTTCCTGTTAGTGGAGGTGAGTGGGCAGCATATTGACCAATCATTTCTATGATATGGTGAAAGAAAAAGGATACATTCCAATATTTCAATCACCCTTTCTCTTGTTCCCTTTCAACACACAATACATCCAATCCTATATATTGGAACATGGCCTCAGTGCAGAGACCTCTTTGTTCATTGCTCTGTCTGTACTTCCTCCTCTTCTCCACTCCTCTCCTCTCCTCTCCCTTCTCTCCCTCCTCTCCTCTCCCTTCTCTCCCTCCTCTCCTCTCCTCTGCTCCTCTCCTCTCACTCCTCTCCCTCTGCTCCTCTCATCCCCCTCTCCTCTCCCTTCTCTCCTTTCCTCTCCTCCTCTCCCTCCTCTCCTCCGCTCCTCTCCCTCCTCTCTCTCCTCTCCCTCTGCTCCTCTCATCCCCCCTCTCCTCTCCCTTCTTCTCCTTTTATATCCTCTCCTCCTCTCCCTCCTCTCCTCCACTCCTCTCCTCTCCCTCCTCTCCCTCTGCTCCTCTCATCCCCCTCTCCTCTCCCTTCTTCTCCTCTCCTTTCCTCTCCTCCTCTTCCTCCTCTCCTCTCCTCTCCTCCTCTCCTCTCCCTCCACTCCCTCTGCTCCTCTCATCCCCCCTCTCCTCTCCCTTCTTCTCCTCTCCTTTCCTCTCCTCCTCTCCTCCTCTCCCACCTCTCCTCTCCTCCGCTCCTCTCCCTCTTCTCCCTCCTCTCCCTCTGCTCCTCTCATCCCCCCTCTCCTCTCCCTTCTTCTCCTTTTCTTTCCTCTCCTCCTCTCCCTCCTCTCCTCCCTCCTCTCCTCTCCCTCCTCTCCCTCTGCTCCTCTCATCCCCCTCTCCTCTCCCTTCTTCTCCTCTCCTTTCCTCTCCTCTCCTCCCTCCTCTCCTTTCCTCTCCTCCGCTCCTCTCCTCTCCCTCCACTCCCTCTGCTCCTCTCATCCCCCCTCTCCTCTCCCTTCTTCTCCTCTCCTTTCCTCTCCTCCTCTCCCTCCTCTCCTTTCCTCTCCCCCGCTCCTCTCCTCTCCCTCCACTCCCTCTGCTCCTCTCATCCCCCCTCTCCTCTACCTTCTTCTCCTCTCCTTTCCTCTCCCTCCTCTCCTTTCCTCTCCTCCTCTCCCTCCTCTCCTCTCCTCCACTCCTCTCCCTCCTCTCCCTCTGCTCCTCTCATCCCCCCTCTCCTCTCCCTTCTTCTCCTCTCCTTTCCTCTCCTCTGATCCCCCTCTCCCTCCTCTCCTCGCATCCCCCCTCTTCCTCCTCTCCTCCTCTCCCTCCTCTCCTCTCATCCCCCCTCTCCCTCCTCCGTTCCCCTCCCTCCTCTTATCCCCCCTCTCCCTCCTCTCCTCTCCTCTCATCCCCCCTCTTCTCTCCCTTCTTCTTCTCCTCACCTCCCTTCCTCCTCTACCCCCTCTGCTTCTCAGGGTCCCCCTGTATTCTATAAACCTCACATGCATTTCCTAATTAATCGGCCTAATTAACACAAGGAAAATGCAATTAGCCCGCTCAGCCGCTAGCACTCTATGCTATTGCTAATGCTGTGCCCACTGCCCATAGAGCCTCTACAACAAGGGCTAGCGTAGTGGGTTAGCAGAGTTAGCAGTTTTAGCATTATCATGAGGTAAGAGGGGGATTTTGCCATTAGCTTTACAGTATATCTAACACGTTACTGAGACCGTGCACCAGCTGTGCACGCGGAGCCTTTGGGCAGAGCTAGCGTAGCAAGTTTATAGAGTTTTAGCATTATCATAGGGTTAAGTTGATTTTAGTCTTTAGCTAAACAGTGGACTATATATTTCATGGGGTTTTAATATCAGGGCTAACATTAGTAGCTACAGTTTAGGGTAAGAGGTTGATTTCGAGTTTAGCCACAAGACAACTGTATATATCCCGCGTGGGATGTTATGACAGTTGGAGGACAAATGTGTTTTTGTTCAACTGCAGTGAGAGAAACTTTAGGGCTATCGGAGTTAGACAGTAAGCATGGTTAACCTCTTTACAGTGTAGAATTCAGTTTAGGTATCAGATGTAACTAGCCACTGTATATCTCATGTGTAGCACATGGGGATGTGTGAAATGTACTCCGCAACCTAAAATGTCCTCACTTGCGGTAACAAAATGTACATTTTCGGTGACGCTTGACTGGTAAGACGCTCCGGGAGTGCGGTCACGTGTGCAAGCAAAGCAGAGGTCCTGGGTTCGAGCCTTGGTGTGAGCCAAATCAGGAGAACACGGTACTCACTAAGCAAGCAGCGTGATGTCCGTCAAACCAGTGTTATGACAGTTGAATGTGTTTTTGTTCAAATCAGAGACATTTTAGGGCTAGCAGTTAGTCATGGTACCACATAGGCTTAATGGTTGGGATCGATGTAGCTATATCCCAGTGTGTTCGGAGAGTTGGAAGTGGACTTCATAATGTGTTTTTGTACAGCAGCAGACAGTCGGAAAACAGCAGTAAACAAAAATGCAGTTTGCAGCGTATTAGCGGTTGAGTCCGAATTTGAGCTCAGTCACTAGACATGCAGGCTATGTTCCCGAATGACATCCTATTCCCTATAGGACCCAGTGCTCTGGTCGAAAGTAGTGCACTATGTAGGAAATATGGGGCATTTGGGACGCTTGGGCCAGCATACCCCAATGGGGTGTCGTGAGAGCTGGAGTTTAATGTGTGTTTGTACCACTGTAGTCGGAGAAAACAGTAGTACATCTCTGGGGCATTCGCCTCCTACACACATTATACCATTCTCTACCCGGACACACTCAGTCATTGTCCCAAATGGCACCCTATTCCCTTTATAGCGCACTACTTTTGACCTGCGCCTCCTTTGGCCTCCTTTCGCCCTCCTTTCTTCAACCATACTCCTCCACTCCTACAACCAAGCCATCCAGCTTTTTTTACACTCCTCCAAAACACTCATCCCTCTCTCCAACACTCCTCCAGGGTCCCCGCTCCTCTCTTTCTCCATCCCTCCGCTCCTTCTTCTCTCCTCCTCTCGTCCGTCGGTGGAAGGGAGTGAGAGGAGTAAGCAGCTTGCTACTGTACAGCACCCCAGAGGGCATCCAGTCTTCTGTTGTGACATTAGCATCTCATTACACTCTATTCTCTAAAACAAACGGGCTGATACCTTCCTTTTTTCCGCCTCTCTTCTCCTCATCTCTTATTCTCTGTCTTCCTCTCTCGCTATCTCTGGCTTGCTTTTTCTCTCTCTCGCTCTCTCTCTCTCTCGCTCTCTCTTGTTCTCTGTCTCTCTTCTCTGGGCATTTTTTCGTATTTTCCAACCATTTCCATCTTTCTCTATCCTAGAACGTGAGAACATTTCTTATCAGTCCTGTTAATAAACAAGGGATTACACAGGATTTCCCCTTCCCATCCTTTTGACTGGGATGAGAACTTCAGAATGGAAAATGGAAGCTAAGCTGCTCCATCTCTATCTCTTCTAACCTCTCCTCCTTCCAGGCAGAATAATCCTGGTGTGAAAAGACACACACACATAAACGTATCACACACTCACACACAGACACACTGAAATGCACATGCACACGGACGCACAGACACTCTCTCTCTCTCTCTTTCGCTCTCTTCTCTCCTGGTCCAGCAGTGTAACAATGTAGACGTGCTGTGGGGGCACAAAGGGGCACAAAGTGTCTGCTCTCAAGGCTAACTGGCTCCTTCACTTCAAAGACTGGAAGCGCATAAAGAGTCGTTTTGATGTAACTGATTTTGCACCGGGCTTCAGTGGAAGAGGGTAAGTGGCAATTGGAAGGTCGATGTCGGATGTGGCAGGGCTTGAAAACTATTATGGACTACAAAGGGAAACCCAGCCGCGAGCTGCCCAGTGACGCGAGCCTACCAGATGAGCTAAATGCTTTTATGCTCGCTTCTAGGAAGCAACACTGAAGCATGCATGAGAGCACCAGCTGTTCCCGGACAACTGTGTGATAACGCTCCGGTAGCCAATGTGAGCAAGACCTTTAAACAGGTCAACAGGCGGATTACCAGGATGTTTACTCAAAGCATGTGCGGACCAACTGGCAAGTGTCTTCACTGACATTTTCAACCTCTCCCTGACCGAGTCTGTAATACATGTTTCAAGCAGACCATCATAGTCCCTGTGCCCAAGGAAGCGAAGGTAACCTGCCTAAATGATTACCGCCCTGTAGCACTCACGTCGGTAGCCATGAAGTGCTTAGAAAGGCTGGTCATGGCTCACATCAACAGCATCATCCCAGATACCCTAGACCCACTCCACTCCGCATACCGGCCCAAATAGATCCACAGATGATGAAATCTCACGCACTCCACACTGCCCTTTCCCACCTGGACAAAAGGAACACCTATGTGAGAATGCTGTTCATTGACTACAGCGCAGCGTTCAACAACGTGGTGCCCACAAAGCTTATCACTAAGCGTTAAGGACCTTGGAACTAAACACCACCCTCTGCAACTGGATCCTGGACTTCCTGACGGGCCACCCCCAGGTGGTACGGTAGGCAACAACACATCTGCCACGCTGATCAACACTGGGCCCCTCGGGGTGCGTGCTTAGATCCCCTCCTGTACTCCCTTGCTCACCCACGACCGCTGTACAAACACAACGCCAACACCATCGTTAAATTTGCTGACGACAATAACAGTGTGAGGTCTGATTACGACAACGATGAGACAGCCTTTAGGGAGGTCAGAGACCTGGCAGTGTGCTGCCAGGATATGCCGTCTCTCCCTCAATGAGCAAGTCAAAAGAGCTGCTTCTGGACTGGGAAAAGGCGGGCGAACAGGCCCCATATCGACGGGTTGTAGGGTCTGGTCGAGGAGTTTCAAGTTCCTTGGTGTCCACACGCCAACAAACTATCATGGTCCAAACACACCAAGACAGTCATGAAGAGTAAGCATCTTACAACACCTTTTCCCCTCAGGAGACTGGAAAAGATTTAGCATGGGGTCCCCAGATCCTCAAAAAGTTATACAGCTGCACCATCAAGAGCATCCTGATTGGCTGTATCACCACCTAGTATGGCAACTGCTCTGGCATCTGACCGTAAGGCGCTACAGAGGGTAGTGAGTATGACCCTGTATATCACTGAGGCCAAGCTTCCTGCAGGACCTATACACTAGGCAGTATCAGAGTCATAGACTGGTCTAGGACCAAAGGCTCCTTAACAGCCTCTACCCCCAAGCCATATGACTGCTGAAAAAGTAATCAAATGGGGACCCGGACTCTTTACATTGACAAGCCCCCCCTTCCCCACTGCTGCTACTCACGGTTTATTATCTACACATAGTCACTTCACCACTAACTACATGTACAAATGACCTTGGCTGTACCTCCGCATATTGACTCGGTACCGGTAACCCCTGTATATAGTCTCCATATTGACTCGGTACCGGTAACCCCTGTATATAGTCTCCATATTGACTCGGTACCGGTAACCCCTGTATATAGTCTCCATATTGACTCGGTACCGGTAACCCCTGTAATAGTCTCCATATTGACTCGGTACCGGTAACCCCTGTATATAGTCTCCATATTGACTCGGTACCGGTAACCCCTGTATATAGCCTCCACATTGACTCGGTACCGGTAACCCCTGTATATAGTCTCCACATTGACTCGGTACCGGTAACCCCTGTATATAGCCTCCACATTGACTCGGTACCGGTAACCCCTGTATATAGTCTCCATATTGACTCGGTACCGGTAACCCCTGTATATAGTCTCCATATTGACTCGGTACCGGTAACCCCTGTATATAGTCTCCATATTGACTCGGTACCGGTAACCCCTGTAATAGTCTCCATATTGACTCGGTACCGGTAACCCCTGTATATAGTCTCCATATTGACTCGGTACCGGTAACCCCTGTATATAGCCTCCACATTGACTCGGTACCGGTAACCCCTGTATATAGTCTCCACATTGACTCGGTACCGGTAACCCCTGTATATAGCCTCCACATTGACTCGGTACCGGTAACCCCTGTATATAGTCTCCACATTGACTCGGTACCGGTAACCCCTGTAATAGTCTCCATATTGACTCGGTACCGGTAACCCCTGTATATAGTCTCCATATTGACTCGGTACCGGTAACCCCTGTAATAGTCTCCATATTGACTCGGTACCGGTAACCCCTGTATATAGTCTCCATATTGACTCGGTACCGGTAACCCCTGTATATAGCCTCCACATTGACTCGGTACCGGTAACCCCTGTATATAGTCTCCATATTGACTCGGTACCGGTAACCCCTGTAATAGTCTCCATATTGACTCGGTACCGGTAACCCCTGTATATAGTCTCCATATTGACTCGGTACCGGTAACCCCTGTATATAGTCTCCATATTGACTCGGTACCGGTAACCCCTGTAATAGTCTCCATATTGACTCGGTACCGGTAACCCCTGTAATAGTCTCCATATTGACTCGGTACCGGTAACCCCTGTATATAGTCTCCATATTGACTCGGTACCGGTAACCCCTGTAATAGTCTCCATATTGACTCGGTACCGGTAACCCCTGTATATAGTCTCCATATTGACTCGGTACCGGTAACCCCTGTAATAGTCTCCATATTGACTCGGTACCGGTAACCCCTGTATATAGTCTCCATATTGACTCGGTACCGGTAACCCCTGTATATAGTCTCCATATTGACTCGGTACCGGTAACCCCTGTATATAGTCTCCACATTGACTCGGTACCGGTAACCCCTGTATATAGTCTCCATATTGACTCGGTACCGGTAACCCCTGTATATAGTCTCCATATTGACTCGGTACCGGTAACCCCTGTATATAGTCTCCATATTGACTCGGTACCGGTAACCCCTGTAATAGTCTCCATATTGACTCGGTACCGGTAACCCCTGTATATAGTCTCCATATTGACTCGGTACCGGTAACCCCTGTATATAGTCTCCATATTGACTCGGTACCGGTAACACCTGTATATAGTCTCCACATTGACTCGGTACCGGTAACCCCTGTATATAGTCTCCATATTGACTCGGTACCGGTAACCCCTGTATATAGCCTCCACATTGACTCGGTACCGGTAACCCCTGTATATAGTCTCCATATTGACTCGGTACCGGTAACCCCTGTATATAGCCTCCACATTGACTCGGTACCGGTAACCCCTGTATATAGTCTCCATATTGACTCGGTACCGGTAACCCCTGTATATAGTCTCCATATTGACTCGGTACCGGTAACCCCTGTGTATAGTCTCCACATTGACTCGGTACCGGTAACCCCTGTATATAGTCTCCATATTGACTCGGTACCGGTAACCCCTGTATATAGTCTCCATATTGACTCGGTACCGGTAACCCCTGTATATAGTCTCCACATTGACTCGGTACCGGTAACCCCTGTATATAGTCTCCATATTGACTCGGTACCGGTAACCCCTGTATATAGTCTCCATATTGACTCGGTACCGGTAACCCCTGTATATAGTCTCCACATTGACTCGGTACCGGTAACCCCTGTATATAGTCTCCACATTGACTCGGTACCGGTAACCCCTGTATATAGTCTCCACATTGACTCGGTACCGGTAACCCCTGTTTAATGCCTCGTTATTGTTATTTTATTGTTACTTTTTATTATTTTTTACATTCCTTTATTTGGTAAATATTTTCTTAACTCTTTCTTGAACTGCATTGATGGTTAAGGGCTTGTCAGTAAAAGCATTTCACGCAAGGTCCACACCTGTTGTATTTGGCGCATGTGACAAATACAATTTGATTTGATTTGATGTCTTAAAATCCTTTAACTTGTCTTCTCCCCCTAATGGATCATAGCTTTCACTTGGATTCACCTACTCAGTCTATGTCATGGACAGAGAAGGTGTTCTTAATGTTTTGTGCACTTCAGTGTATGGGGAATATGGTGCAAGAAAGTGTCTGCTCTCAAGGCTAACTGGCTCCTTCACTTCAAGGCTGAAGTGCTTCAAAAGTCGTTTTGATGTAACTGATTTTGCAGCGGGCTTCAGTGGAAGGGGATGGACGTGGCAATTGGGTGGTCATACTATATGGAAATAAAGGCAATCAGCGATTGGTACATACATTTGTTTTCTTTTTAATTCTTGATATTCCCATTGATTCTTGAAGAGTATAACTTTTAATGAAATACCTCTTGAGTTTAGTTCAACTGTCGTAATCCCGACAACTGTCGACTGATTTGGCCTCTTTTCTTGTAAACTACATTCATTAGTTTACTAAATGAATGGCTGATGAGAAAACTGACAAGCGATTGTATTCAGATTGCCCCATAGAGAACTCATCTGAGACATTTCTATGGGCCCTGGTCAAAGGTAGCACACTCTTCTGTATAGGGAATAAGGTGCCATTTGTCCCTCCAACCAGCATTGTCGTATTTATACCATAGCTGCAGCATAGAAACACAATAAACCACAATAACAGAAACGGCAGTAGGATGTTGGTTCTGTATAGATAAGAGGTGGACACCCGTCCATGTTTCCAGTTTCCAGAATAGGCATTGGTTGTGTATCAAGTCCACCTGTATACACACACACACACACACACACACACACACACACACACACACACACACACACACACACACACACACACACACACACACACACACACACACACACTAGAGGTCTAGAGTCTCTCTCGGAGGAGTATGGGGGAGGAAAAGAGGACTTTAAGGCAGTCATGAAGAAAAGGGTGAGTGGTTCTATGAATAGCACCTGCAGTGATGATCTAACGGATGCAGCCGGAAGCACTCGTTAGCTCCCACCTGTTTGTTAATATGAGAGAGAGAGGGAGACCGAGAGAGAGCGAGAGGGAAGGGTTTAGGAGATGGGGGAAGAGGGGGAGGGGGTAGTGAGAGAAGGGTGGGAGACAGAGAAGGAGCGAGAGGGAGGGAGAGACAGAGGAGAGGCGCAAGAGAAAGGGAGAGAGAGAAAGAGAGATAGAGACTTCACAATACCAGAAATACACATACATTATTGCACCCATCTAACAGAAGGTCTTGGATATCACTGGTTATGTGTACTGAGTAAATGCAAGGGACTGAGTCAGATGTAGGGAAGTGACTTGTGTAATATGTGAACAGGCACGTATGTTCCTACTAGTGTGCTGAGACACATGGACTGTGTGTGATGTCCATATCTTCTTGCCTATGTGATGTTCAATGCAGAGTTGCTCATCTACTGTGCTGCATTGTAAACCATGTTTAACACAATGTTGCTGAGTTTCCCTAAGAGTAAACTACTGAGGTGGTGTCATGTAGACCAAGCCTTGTCTCATTCTATCAGGAATAGGGAGATGGGGTTGAGAAGAAGACAGGGAGAGAATGAACAAAATGACGTGACATTGATTTGATGAAGAATGCATATTCAGAAGAATGTTGAAACCTGTCCATCCAAAAAGCAATGTATGAGGCAAATGTTCGAGCACACCCCAAGTAATGGTGTCAGTGATTTTCCAGTACATCTACACGACCCCAATGTACTAACAAACAAAACAAAACAAAGGCAGTCTTCTCATGCTTTGTTGATTTCTATTTGGCATGAGGGTCTGCTATACAAATTGATGGAAAGCGGTGTTGGGGGGAAAACATACAACAATATGAAAGCCATGTACACAAACAAGTGTGTGGTTAGAATTGGCAAAAAACACACCCATTTCTTTCCACAGGGCCGTGGGGTAAGTCAGTGATGCAGCTTGAGCCCCAACCTCTTCAACATATACACATGGGGGCGGCAGGTAGCCTAGTGGTTAGAGCATTGGACTAGTAACTGTAAGGTTGCAAGATCAAATCCCTGAGCTGACAAGGTAAAAATCTGTCGCTCTGCCCCTGAACAAGGCAGTTAACCCACTGTTCCTAATTTATTCTTAACTGACTTGCCTAGTTAAATAAAAGTTAAATAAAAAAAATACACTATACTGTATATACAGAAGTATGTGGACACCCCTTCAAATGAGTGGATTTGGCTATTTCAGCCACACCCGTTTCTGACAAGTGTATAAAATCTATCACACCGCCATAGACAAGTGTATAAAATCTATCACACCGCCATAGACATGGCAGTAGAATGGTCTTACTGAAGAGCTCAGTGATTTTCAACGTGGCACCGTCATAGGATGCCACCTTTCCAACAAGTCAGTTCGTCAAATTTCTGCCCTGCCAGAGCTGCCCTAGTCAAGTGCTGTTATTGTGAAGTGGAAACGTCTAGAAGCAACAACGGCTCAGGCGCAAAGTAGTAGGCCACACGAGAACGGGACCGCTGAAGCGCGTAGCTCATAAAAATCATCTGTCCTCGGTTGCAACACTCACTACCGAGGTCCAAACTGCCTCTGGAAGTAACATCAGCACAATAACTGTTCGTCGGGAGCTTCATGAAATGGGTTTCCATGGTCGAGCAGCCACACACAAGCCTAAGATCACCATGAGCAATGCCAAGTGTCGGCTGGAGTGGTGTAAAACTAGCCTCCATTGGACTCTGGAGTGATGAATAACGCTTCAACATCTGGCAGTCCGACAGAGGAATCTGGGTTTGGCAGATGCCAGGAGAACGCTACCTGCCCCAATGCATAGTGCCAACTGTAAAGTTTGGTGGAGGAGGAATAATGGTCTGGGGCTGTTTTTCATGTTTCGGGCTAGGCCCCTTATGTCCAGTGAAGGAAAATCTTAATGTTACAGCATACAATTACATTCTAGACAATTCTGTGATTTAGGGGCTTCCCTTTTCTTGTTTCAGCATGACAATGCCATTGTGCACAATGTGAGGTCCATACAGAAATGGTTTGTTGAGATCGGTGTGGAAGAACTTGACTGGCCTGCACCAGATGCCTGACCTTAACCCCATCAAACACCTTTGGGATGAATTGGAACACCGACTGCGAGTCAGGCCTAATCGCTCAACATCAGTGCCTGACCTCACTATTGCTCTTGTGGCTGAATGGAAGCAGGTCCCCACAGCAATGTTCCAACATCTAGTGGATAGCCTTCCCAGAAGAGTGGAGGCTGTTATAACAGCATAGGGGGACCAGCTCCATATTAATGTGATTTTGGAATTAAATGTCATATCCTCAGTGTTCAACGTTAAAACACCAAATAATGCATGCAGAGTAGAATTAGCCGATACCAGCTAATGATCAAAATCAAGAAAAGAGCTGTTAAATTCTACAACCACCTAAAAGGAAGCGATTCCTAAACCTTCCATAACAAAGCCATCACCTACAGAGAGATGAACCTGGAGAAGAGTCCTCAGCAAGTTGTCCTGGGGCCCTGTTTACAAACACAAACAGACCCCACAGAGACTCAGACAGCAGCACAATTAGACCCAACCAACTACAGAAAACAAAAGATAATTACTTGACAAATTGAAAGAATTAACAAAGCAAACTAGAATGTTATTTTTGCCCTAAATAGAGAGTACACAATGGCAGCAGAATACCACTGTGACTGACCCTAAATGAAGGAAGTCTTTGACTATGTACAGACTCAGTGAGCATAGCCTTGCTATTGAGAGAAGGCGCTGTGGCAGACATGGCTCTCAAGAGAAGACAGGCTATGTGCTCACTGCCCACAAAATGAGGTGGAAACTGAGATGCACTTCCTGACTTCCTGCCAAAATGTGCGACCATATTAGAGACACATATTTCCTGAGATTACACAGACACCTCAAGAATTAGAAAATACATCCAATTTTGATAAACTCCCACATTTATTGGTGAAATACCACACAAAGTGTGCCATCACAGCAGCATTTTTTGTACTTTAACTATTTGCACATCGTTATACTTTAGCCATAATATGCCATCTGAAATGCCTCTATTCCTTTGGGACTTTTGTGAGTGTAATATTTACTGTTCATTTTTGATTGTTTATTGCACAGTGTAAACATATGTTTCCCATGCCAATAAAGCCCTTTGAATTGAATTGAGAGAGAAAATATGTAGAAAAGGATTTGACAGATAGGATTCTGAAGAGGACATTCTAATGAAAGAAAAACATGGATTAGGAAAGAATGACGGGTGGTGAGGGAAACAAAGGAGAGAACAGAAGGAGTGTAGAGGAGTGTAGAGGAGTGTGTGGGCGCCAAAAGATGTATGCATGCTAATGCTTTGATCCTTCACAATCGCCATGTTTCTCTCTCTATCTCCTTTCTCTATTTCTTTACCTCCCCCTCCTGCTCCTCACCCTCCCTCTAATCTCTCTGTCTGTCGCTCTCTCCCTCTCTCTTCCCCTCTGTCCCTCTCTCTCTCCCTCTCTGTCCCTCTCTCTCTCTCCCTCTCTCTCCCTCTCTGTCCCTCTCTCTCTCTCCCTCTCTCTCCCTCTCTGTCCCTCTCTCTCCCTCTCTGTCCCTCCCTCTCTGTCCCTCTCTCTCTCCCTCTCTCCCTCTGTCTCCCTCTCTGTCCCTCTCTCTCCCCCTCTCTCCCTCTCTCGCTCCCTCTCTGTCCCTCTCTCTCTCTCCCTCTCTCTCCCTCTCTGTCCCTCTCTCTCCCTCTCTGTCCCTCCCTCTCTGTCCCCCTCTCTCTCCCCTCTCCCTCTCTCCCTCCTCTCCCTCTCTGTCCCTCTCTCCCCCTCTCTCCCTCTCTCGCTCCCTCTCTGTCTCTCTCTCCCTCTCTGTCCCTCTCTCTCTCTCCCTCTCTCTCCCTCTCTGTCCCTCTCTCTCTCTCCCTCTCTGTCCCTCTCTCTCCCTCTCTGTCCCTCTCTCTCCCTCTCTGTCCCTCCCTCTCTGTCCCTCTCTCCCTCTCTCTCCCTCTCTCTCCCTCTCTCCCCTCTCCCTCTCTCTCGCTCCCTCTCTGTCCCTCTCTCTCCCCCTCTCTCCCTCTCTCGCTCCCCTCTGTCCTCTCTCTCTCCTCCCTCTCTCTCTCCCCCCTCTCTCCCCCTCTCTCCCTCTCTCCCTCTCTCTCTCTCTGTCCCTCTCTCTCCCCCTCTCTCCCTCTCTCGCTCCCTCTCTGTCCCTCTCTCTCCCCCTCCTCTCTCCAGTGCTTCATTTGAGCCAGCTCCTACCAGAACAGTATCCGGCACCTCTCAGTTTTGGACTGTTTCGTTCTGGAACCCATTTACCAGGATCCGGTACCTCTGGTGGCATGAACAATTCAAGCTGCCTCCTCTGTAATTCTTACTCCCCCTAAAAAAGTAACGTGAATTGTGGATTTGTGTTGGTCCGGCCCGGGATCATGGTTTGCGCGGGCCATCGCTGTCTCCCGCAGAACCAGAATGACATTCACTTTCTATGATCTCTCTCCCTCTCTTCTTCTGATAGACATGAGCCTGCAAAACGTCTCTCCTTGCGTTGCCCTTCATCATGTATTTTCCTTGTAGAATCACAGCCGTGCGAAGGAGACGGAGAAGCCTCAGCAGCCCTGAAGAATCTAAATACATGTGCCAAAGTTATGTGATTACTGCTGTGTGTTCAGAAAGAAGTGACATCATTTAGATTACTACACCAGGAGTAGGCCTGTCGTTTAGCCACGGAGGATCAATAGCACAGCCGCTGGAA